>NW_024571084.1:0-10586 GCF_018345385.1 Vulpes lagopus | reverse complement strand
AGCTTTCAACTAGCTGCGTTCCTCGGGCACTGAGAACGTAACAGTGTTCTAAGCCAGGAGGTACCCAGAATACCACTCCACTGCAGCTGGAGACACCCTCCAGGTCTGCTTATTCCACTTGCGTCTCACAAGCCTCTGACAAACGGCTGTGGTGCAGATGTTGGAAACTCTTTCTGCAGGCAGTGTGCAACTGTGAGGGACTGAGGGTGAGCTCAACTCTCCGAAGTAAGTTGCTTTCGGACAAGGCGTTCAGCTAGCTTCTCTCGTATGGCACTTAGGATGTCGCACCTGGCTCACACAGGAAATACTAGGAAATCGCTGGGTTGAGCTTGGATGCACTAGTCTTGTGGGCCGGGACTTTCCACTTACCTCTCACAACACTTCAGGCACGCATCGGGGCTAGGCCTGTTAGGAGCGCGGTGTACGTGCAGGCAGGATGTGGGAGGGACAGTCCATAAGCCCAACTCTCGGAAGTGTGTATGCTTTGCAGGCAGATGTCTGCTAGACACTTTGATGGGAGCTAGGACCGAGCTACACTCTCATTGAACAAGGACGTTTGCAATGTCTGCATTGAGATCAGATACACCTGAGGAGAATCCTGTCACTTCCACATGCTCTTCACACAACCTCTTCCGGCACCTAACATAAGGATGCTGGGACCTACGTCTACGGGCAGTCAGAATGCGGGAGGCTCCTGCCCTGAACTCAGCTCGCACAAGGAAGCACGCCTACAAGCCAGCTTTCAACTAGCTGCGTTCCTCGGGCACTGAGAACGTAACAGTGTTCTAAGCCAGGAGGTACCCAGAATACCACTCCACTGCAGCTGGAGACACCCTCCAGGTCTGCTTATTCCACTTGCGTCTCACAAGCCTCTGACAAACGGCTGTGGTGCAGATGTTGGAAACTCTTTCTGCAGGCAGTGTGCAACTGTGAGGGACTGAGGGTGAGCTCAACTCTCCGAAGTAAGTTGCTTTCGGACAAGGCGTTCAGCTAGCTTCTCTCGTATGGCACTTAGGATGTCGCACCTGGCTCACACAGGAAATACTAGGAAATCGCTGGGTTGAGCTTGGATGCACTAGTCTTGTGGGCCGGGACTTTCCACTTACCTCTCACAACACTTCAGGCACGCATCGGGGCTAGGCCTGTTAGGAGCGCGGTGTACGTGCAGGCAGGATGTGGGAGGGACAGTCCATAAGCCCAACTCTCGGAAGTGTGTATGCTTTGCAGGCAGATGTCTGCTAGACACTTTGATGGGAGCTAGGACCGAGCTACACTCTCATTGAACAAGGACGTTTGCAATGTCTGCATTGAGATCAGATACACCTGAGGAGAATCCTGTCACTTCCACATGCTCTTCACACAACCTCTTCCGGCACCTAACATAAGGATGCTGGGACCTACGTCTACGGGCAGTCAGAATGCGGGAGGGTCCTGCCCTGAACTCAGCTCGCACAAGGAAGCACGCCTACAAGCCAGCTTTCAACTAGCTGCGTTCCTCGGGCACTGAGAACGTAACAGTGTTCTAAGCCAGGAGGTACCCAGAATACCACTCCACTGCAGCTGGAGACACCCTCCAGGTCTGCTTATTCCACTTGCGTCTCACAAGCCTCTGACAAACGGCTGTGGTGCAGATGTTGGAAACTCTTTCTGCAGGCAGTGTGCAACTGTGAGGGACTGAGGGTGAGCTCAACTCTCCGAAGTAAGTTGCTTTCGGACAAGGCGTTCAGCTAGCTTCTCTCGTATGGCACTTAGGATGTCGCACCTGGCTCACACAGGAAATAGTAGGAAATCGCTGGGTTGAGCTTGGATGCACTAGTCTTGTGGGCCGGGACTTTCCACTTACCTCTCACAACACTTCAGGCACGCATCGGGGCTAGGCCTGTTAGGAGCGCGGTGTACGTGCAGGCAGGATGTGGGAGGGACAGTCCATAAGCCCAACTCTCGGAAGTGTGTATGCTTTGCAGGCAGATGTCTGCTAGACACTTTGATGGGAGCTAGGACCGAGCTACACTCTCATTGAACAAGGACGTTTGCAATGTCTGCATTGAGATCAGATACACCTGAGGAGAATCCTGTCACTTCCACATGCTCTTCACACAACCTCTTCCGGCACCTAACATAAGGATGCTGGGACCTACGTCTACGGGCAGTCAGAATGCGGGAGGGTCCTGCCTGAACTCAGCTCGCACAAGGAAGCACGCCTACAAGCCAGCTTTCAACTAGCTGCGTTCCTCGGGCACTGAGAACGTAACAGTGTTCTAAGCCAGGAGGTACCCAGAATACCACTCCACTGCAGCTGGAGACACCCTCCAGGTCTGCTTATTCCACTTGCGTCTCACAAGCCTCTGACAAACGGCTGTGGTGCAGATGTTGGAAACTCTTTCTGCAGGCAGTGTGCAACTGTGAGGGACTGAGGGTGAGCTCAACTCTCCGAAGTAAGTTGCTTTCGGACAAGGCGTTCAGCTAGCTTCTCTCGTATGGCACTTAGGATGTCGCACCTGGCTCACACAGGAAATACTAGGAAATCGCTGGGTTGAGCTTGGATGCACTAGTCTTGTGGGCCGGGACTTTCCACTTACCTCTCACAACACTTCAGGCACGCATCGGGGCTAGGCCTGTTAGGAGCGGGTGTACGTGCAGGCAGGATGTGGGAGGGACAGTCCATAAGCCCAACTCTCGGAAGTGTGTATGCTTTGCAGGCAGATGTCTGCTAGACACTTTGATGGGAGCTAGGACCGAGCTACACTCTCATTGAACAAGGACGTTTGCAATGTCTGCATTGAGATCAGATACACCTGAGGAGAATCCTGTCACTTCCACATGCTCTTCACACAACCTCTTCGGCACTAACATAAGGATGCTGGGACCTACGTCTACGGGCAGTCAGAATGCGGGAGGCTCCTGCCCTGAACTCAGCTCGCACAAGGAAGCACGCCTACAAGCCAGCTTTCAACTAGCTGCGTTCCTCAGGCACTGAGAACGTAACAGTGTTCTAAGCCAGGAGGTACCCAGAATACCACTCCACTGCAGCTGGAGACACCCTCCAGGTCTGCTTATTCCACTTGCGTCACACAAGCCTCTGACAAACGGCTGTCGTGCAGATGTTGGAAACTCTTTCTGCAGGCAGTGTCCAACTGTGAGGGACTGAGGGTGAGCTCAACTCTCCGAAGTAAGTTGCTTTCGGACAAGGCGTTCAGCTAGCTTCTCTCGTATGGCACTTAGGATGTAGCACCTTGCTTACAGAGGAAATACTAGGAAATCGCTGGATTGAGCTTGGAGGCACTAGTCTTGTGGGCCGGGACTTTCCACTTACCTCTCACAACACTACAGGCATGCATCGGGGCTAGACCTGTTAGGAGCGAGGTGTACCTGCAGGCAGGATGTGGGAGGGACAGGCCATAAGCTCACCTCTCAGAATTGTGTATGCTTTGCAGGCAGATGTCTGTTAGACACTTTGATGGGACCTTGGACCGAGCTACACTCTCATTGGACATTTGCAATGTCTGTATTGAGATCAGATTCACTTGAGGAGAATCCTGTCACTTCCACATGCTTTTCACATAAGCTCTTCCAGCGCCTAACATAAGGATCCTGGGAACTATGTCTACGGGCAGTAAGGATGCGGGAGGGTCCTGCCCTGACCTCACCTCGCACAAGGAGCATGCCTACAAGCCAGGTTTCAACTAGCTGCGTTCTTAGGGCACTGAAATCGTAGCAGTACTCTAAGCCAGGAGGTACCTAGAATACTACTCCACTGCAGTTGGAGACACCCTCCAGGTCTGCTTATTCCACTTGCGTCTCACAAGCTTGTGACAAACGGCTGTGGTGCAGACATTCGAAACTCATTCTGCAGACAGTGTGCAACTGTGAGTGACTGAGTGTGAGCTCAACTCCTAGAAGTAAGTTGCCTTGGTACTAGGCGTCCAGCTAGCTTCTCTCGTATGGAACTTAGGATGTAGCACCTGGCTAACATAGGAATTACTAGGAAATCGCTGGATTGAGCATGGAGGCACTAGTCTTGTGGGCCGGGACTTTCCACTTACCTCTCACAACACTTCAGTCCCACATCGAGCCTAGGCCTGTTAGGAGCGAGGTGTACCTGCAGGCAGGATGTGGGAGGGACTGGCCTTAAGCTCAACTCTCAGGAGCGTGTATGCCTGGGAGGCAGATGTCTGCCCCCACTCATACTGGGGAGTTCGAACCTAGCTACACTCTAATTGAACAGGGACGTTGGCAATCGCTGTATTCAACTCACATACACGTGAGTACAGCCCTGTGCTTCCACATGCATTTCTGACAACCTCTCCCTGTTCCTAAAATGAGGATGGTGGCAGCTACGTCTACAGGCAGTCATGATGCGGTGGGGTCCTGCCTTGAACTCATATCTCAAGGGAAGCATGCCTCAGTGCAGCTTTCCAGTAGCTGCGTTCTTAAGGCCGTGACAATGTAGCAGCAGTGTAAGGTGTATGCAGGCTGTGGATGAAGCTGTCCGGGAGGTGCGAAAGTGACAAGCAAGTCACTTGGTTCTCTCTCTGCTACTGTTCTGCGTAGAACGAAATCCTGTGGAAGCGAACTGTACAGGCAGTCAGGATGTGGGAGGGACAGGCCATAAGCTCAACTCTCAGAAATGTGAATGCCTTGTAGGTACATGTTTGCTTGCCACTCCTACAGGGGAGATAGAACCTAGCATGACTCTCATTGAACAAGGCTGTTGGAAATCCCTGTATTGAATTCAGATTCACTTGAGTACAGGCCAGACACTTCCACATGCTTTTCACACAACCTCTTCCAGCACCTCACTTAAGGATGATAGGAGGTATGTCTGCAGGTAGCCAGGATGTGGGCAGGTCCTGCCCTGAGCTCAGCTCTCACAAGGAAGCATCCCTAGAAGCCAGTTTTCAACTAGCTGTGTTTTTATGACTGTGGTGTCCTTCTAACCTAACCTATACTTGGTCACTCCAGTCCCCAACTGGGCCTCAGCTGGTCTTGTGCCTCTGGTACTTTGTTTGGCCTCACCTGGACCTGGTAACTATGTTCCCACCTGGGCCTCAACTGGTCTTATGACTTTTGTCCCCACCTGTGTCTCACCCAGACCAGGTGACTGAGTTCCACCTGGGCCTTACCTGGACCTGGTGAATCTGGTCCCCTCCTGGGTATCACCTGGACCTGGTGACTCTGGTCCTCACGTGCACCTCACCTGGACCTGGTGACTCTTGTACTCACCTGGGCATCATCAGGATATGTTTAGTCTGTTTCCCAAGTGAGACTCTGGAACATTTAATTTGGTCCTCACCTGGGCTTCACCTGGACCTGGTGACTCTGGTTTCCACATGAACCACACGTGGACCTGGTGTCCCTGCTGTTCTTGTAGCCTCTCCTGTGCCTGGTGACTCCAGTCCCCCTACCCCCGGGCCTCACCTGGATTTGGTGATTCTGGTCCTCAGCTTGGTTTCACCTGGACCTGGTGACTGTGGTCCCCACCTTGGCTTTACCTGGACCTGCTGATTCGGGTTCCCACCTGGGCCTCACCTGTACCTGGTGATCTGGTTCTCACATGGACCACACCTAGACCTGGTGACCGTGCTGTCCTTCTAGACTCACCTTTAACTGGTAACTCTGGTGTCCACCTGGGCCTCCCCTGGACCTGGTGAATCTGGTCCCCACTTGGTCCTCAAGTGGACCTGGTGACTCTGGTCCTGAGATGGGCATCATTGGAACATGGTTATTGTGTTCCCCACCTGGGACTCACCTCGACCTGGTAACTCTGGTCCTTACCTGGGCCCCACCTGGACCTGGTGATTCTGGTCTGCACCTGAGACTACCCTGGATCTGGTGACTGTGGTCCCCACCTGGGCCTCACTTGGACCTGGTGACTCTGATCCCCATCTGGGCCTCACCTGGCCCTGTTAACTCTGGTCCTCAACTGGGCATAATTGGGACCCGGTTACTGTGTTCCACAACTGAGCCTCACCTGGACCAGGTGACTCTGGTCCCCCTCTGGGTCTCACCCTTACCTGGTGACTGTGAACCCCACATTGGCCTGATTTGGACCTTCTGACTCTGGTTGCCACCTGCGCCTCACCTTGAACTGTTGACTCTGGTTCTTTCAAGGGCCTCCCCTATACCTGGTGATTCTGGTCCCCACCTGGGCCTCACGTGTGCCTGGTGAGTCTGGTCCTCACCTGGGCCTCATCTGGACCTGGTGACTCTGGTCCCCACCTGGGCCTCTCCTGGACCTGGTGACTCTCTTTCCAACATGGACCTCACCTGGATCTGGTGACTCTGGTCCTCAGTTTGGCCTCACCTGGACCTGGTGACTCTCGTCCCCACTTTGACCTAACTCAGACCTGGTGAATCTCGTCCCCACCTAGGCGTCACCTAGACCTGGTGACTCTTGTCCCCAGCTATGCCTCAATTTGACCTGATGATTCTGGTCCTCACGTGGGCCTCACATGGACCTGGGACTCAGCTGGATATAGTGGCTCTGATTCCCACATGGGGCTCACCTGATACTGGTGACTGTGGTCTCCTTCTATGCCTCACCAGGACCTGGTGATTCTGATCCCCATTGGGCCTTGCATGGCCCTAGTGACTCTGGTCCTCACATAGGCATCATTGGGACCTGGATACTCTATTCCACACCTGGGCCTCACTTTGACCGGGGACCTCTGGTCCCACTCTGGGCCTCAAACTAAACTGGTTACTCTGGTCCCCCTCTGGACCTCACCCTTACCTTTTGACTCTGGTCCCCCCCCGGGCTTCACTTGGACCTGGTGAATCTGGTCCTTACCTGTCCCTCACCTGGACCTTGTGACTGTGGTCCCCACCTGGGTCTCACCTGGACTTGGTGAATCTTGTTGCCACCTGGGCCTCACCTGGACCTTGTGACTGTGGTCCCCACCTGGGTCTCACCTGGATCTGGTGGCTCTGGTTCCCATATGGGGCTTTCCTGGACCTGGTTCCTGTGGTCTCCTTCTGGCCTCACCTGGAACAAAATGACTCTCATGGGTAAATAAATAAAATCTTAAAAACCAAAACAAGAGAAAGGACAAAGGCATACGATCCTCTCAAGAGTTGCAGAAAAAGCATTTGACAAAATACAACATAAAAAGCATAGTGGGTAGTAAAAGGGAATATAAGGGAAGGGAGAAGAAATGTGTGGGAAATATCAGAAAGGGAAACAGAACATAAAGACTCCTAACTCTGGGAAATGAACTAGGGGTGGTGGAAGGGGAGGACGGCGGGGGAGGGGGGTGAATGGGTGACGGGCACTGAGAGGGGCACTTGACGGGATGAGCACTGGGTGTTATTCTGTATGTTGACAAAGTGAACAGCAATAAAAAATTAATTTATTATTTAAAAAAAAAGGATAGTGGGTTTTTTATTTTTTTATTTTTATTTTTCGGCATAGTGGGTTTTGAGGAAACGTATATCAACAGAATAAAGGCCGTGTAGGAAGGCCTGTAGCTGACATCATCCTCAAGGGTGAAAACTTGAAATCGTCTCCCCTAAGAGCAGGAACAAGCCAAGGAAGTCCCCTCTCAGCACTGGAAGTCCTATCGTAGTCAACAGACAGGAAACAGAAAAGGTTCCACACCTGGAAGGGGGACATCACACTGTCCCTATTTGCTGAAGATGTGGTATTAGAAACAGGAAACCCGACAGACTCCACCAAAAACTGTTAGAACTAATGAGTGAATTCCTTAAAGTTGTGGGACACAAAATGAACAGAGATCAGTAGCCTTGCTGTGTCCCGACAATGAGCACTCAGGAAGGAAATTCAGGACATGACTCCCTTATCAGGAGCATCCAAAAAACAAAATAATTAGACTGAACCAAGGGACTGCAAGACTTGTACACTGAAAATTACAAGACTTTGGGAGGACTTCCTGGGCTCGTGGGGTCGGAGCCTTCATCTTGTTAAAATGTCCACAGTTCCAGAAGCCACCCGCAGTTCCAATGTCATTCCTATCAAAATCATGGTGGCCGATTTTAGAAATAGAAAAAGCACTCCCAACATTTGTCCGCCCCCACAAATGACCCTGGACAGCAAATCAGTGTTGGAGAAGCAGGACAGAGCTGGACGCAGCACTTTCTTATTTCAAACGATGTCACAGAGACACAGGATAAAGCAGTGTGGTTCTCGGGCCCCTGGCTGTCTCCGTTGGTTAAGCATCTGACTCTTGACCTCACCCCTGGTCTTGATCTTGGGGTCATAAGTACTAGGCCTGTGCTGGGCTGTGGACGAGGAATGGAGCCTACTTAAACAAACCAAACCCACAGGGGTGTGGTTCTGGCATTGCTGAAGGAGCAGAATAGAGAGCCTGGAAGAAAATGCACTCTGATACAGTCAACTGATTTTTTAAACTTAATTTAATTTAAACCCAATTAATTAACAGTATAGTGTATTATACTTTCAGAGATAGACTTCAGGGATTCACCAGTTGGAGATAACACCAGTGCTCATGACATCACGTGCCCTCCTTCATGCCCGTCTACCAGTTACCCTGTCCCTCCACTTCCCTCCCCTCCAGCGACCCTCAGTTTGTTTCCTGTGATGGAGTCTCTTTTTCCTCCATCTCTGTTTTCATCTTATTTGTTTTTCCTTCCCTTCACAGATGTCCATCTGCTTTGCTTCTTTAATTTCACCTATGAATGACACCATACGGCCATTTTCTTTCCTGACTGACTGATTTCGCTTAACATGATCCCTCTAGTTCTATCCACGTCATTGCAAATGGCAAGATTTCCTTCTCTTTGATAGCTGAGTAACATTCCTATCATCTATCTATCTATCATCTATTACCATCATCTATCTCCCATCCTCTTTATCCATCATCTGTCTGAAGGCACCGAGGCTCCTCTCACAGTGTGGCTACTGTGGACCCGCCTGCTGTGGACATTGGGGTGCAGTTGTCCCGGAGTCTCACTGCATCTGTATCTTCGGAGTGAGCTCCAGGCCGAGCACCTGCTGGTCGCAGGGCGGCTCTATTTGTAACTTCCTGAGGAGCCTCCACACTGTTTCCAGGGTGGCTGCACCAGCCCGCGGTCCTGCCCACAGTGGAAGAGGGTTGAGTGGGTTTGGTAGGACGTGGTAAAAGTCTGGTCCACATTTCATTTTGCGTCCTGTGGGCTCCAATTCATCGTCCTTAAGTATTTCTGAGAAAGCCGGGTGTTGGGCTCCGTTTCAGTGAGACGTTTCCGAAGCTCACAGGCCTCAGCTGGAGCCTGGAAGGAGGCAGGTGTGGCCCCGGGCGCAGGGACACCACCTCCTGCACGGCCTCTTGCAGTGCCTAAGCGTCCCGCAGGGGGCGCCCGACCCCAGAACCCACCCAAGGATCGCGCATGCGCAGTAAGCCTTGTCCTCTTGCACTAACAGGAGCCAGCCTGTGCTTGGGAGGCCTGAGGAGGAGGTGGGGTCGCATCCACGCTGATGAGCCGCAGCCTCCTCAGAACCCGCAGTGAGGCTTCAGGAGGACATTGGGCCACGTTCACGCTGTCAGGAGCCCCGGTCTCCTCAGGACCCGCGGTGAGGCTTCAGGAAGATGTGGGCCAACATCCACGCAGACAGGAGCCCCTGGGCCGCCTCAGGAACCGCGGGGAGGCTTCAGGAAGATGTGGTGCCGCGTCCACTCTGGCAGGAGCTCCCAGGCCCCTCAGTACATAAGTTGAGGCTTCTGGAACCTGGGGGCCACATCCACGGTGACAGGAACCCCGGCTTCCTCAGAACACAGGGTGACGTTTTGGGAGGACGTGGGGCCACATCCACACAACCAGACGCTGACTTCCTCAGGACCCACTGTGAAGGTTTGGGAAGATTTGGGGCCACGTCCATGCTGACAGGAGCCCCCAGCCTCCTCAGGTCTTATGGTGAGGCTTGAGGAAAATGTGGGGCCACGTCAACACTGACAGGACCCCCGTCCTCCTCAGGACCTGCACTTTGGCTTTGGGACATATGGGGCTGTGTCTATGCTGATAGGAGTCTACAGCCTCCTCAGGACCCGCGGTGAGTTTCCGGGGGGACGTGGGGCCATGTCCAGCTGACAGGAGCCTCCAGCCTCCTGAGGACCTGCTGGGAGGCTTCCAGAGGATGTGAGACCTAGTCCACAGTGACAGGAGACCCGGTGTCCACAGGACTCCACTGACTATGACTCAGGAACACGTGAGGCTGCGTCTGCGCTCACAGGAGCCCGGCTTCCTCAGGACCCCCTAGAGGACTCTGGAGGCGCCGTTGGGGGCCACGTCCACATCAGAAGGGACTCCTCAGAACCACAGGGTAAGTGAATGGGTAGAATGAATGGTAGGGTCAGGGGAGGGGAGACAGTTGGTGGTTAGGTTTCGTTAGATGTTAGGGGTTAGTGTTTATGCTTATGGTTACGGATTAGAGGTTAGGGTGAGGGATAATTGTAAGGGTCAGTGGTTAGGAGTTAGGATGGGGGTTAGGGATTAGGCATAGGGTTTCGGGTTAGGGACAGGGTTTAGAGTTAGGGTTAGGGTTTAGGCTTTAGGGATTAGGGCAGGAGGTTAGGAGTTGGGGTTAGTGTTATGGTTAGAGTTAGGGTTGGGCTTATGTTTGCAGTTAGGGT
>NW_024571083.1:0-12374 GCF_018345385.1 Vulpes lagopus | reverse complement strand
CTGATGGTACTGGGCCACGATATTGGCCCTTTGCAAGGCCAGTATGGTTCCTGAGTCCTCCTGCACGTGCTGCAATCCAAACACAATCGAAGAAAGACAGCACATGAATACTTCTCCGAGTACAACATGCGTCCCGTGCTCCCTGTGGGCAGAGTCCCCTTCCATCCTGACCGGAGCCAGAGACAACCCATAGCCCTGAGGGACACAGGCTGGGCTGGAACATCACACACGGCCCACACCTGCCCTGTCTTTTGGCTCCGCCCACCTACTAGTCCACCTTCCCAGCCACTGTCTCCAGGACACAACCAACACCCTGGGATCACAAGAGCGCTCCTCCCACCCCGGTATCAGGAGCACAAGGGCGGAGGACCCAGGAGGCCTCTGGCGAATGCCATCTGATGCTCTGATGCTCGGGGTGAGTCCTCTCAGCCCTCGGGGGAGATCGTAGGTTTCTCTGAGATTCCCACCAACACAACGACCGAGGGAGAAAGCAAGACTGGACTTCATCAAAATAGTAAAACCTGATGCCAGAAGAAGTGCCACCACACTCCCCGACCGTGAGGGCAAGGAATGCCCTGAATATCTGAGGGGGGCCCTGGGGGGAGAGCACCAGGGACTCCGCCCACATTCCAGTGCTTTTAGAGCAAGCCTGCTCACAGGCCAGGGGGACTCAGCAGGCCCTGACTAAATTTCCCCTCACCACATGGTGGGGCGGGGGGTGGGGTGTCTTCCGGTGGGGGGCCCCCATGAATTGGGACGACCCGGAAAGGTCATGAATTGGGTCTCCCTCTTTCACGGGCCCCTTACGGGGCGGGGGTTTTCCGGGGAAACTGCCGGTCTCTGACTGCACCCCTCCTTTCCCGGGACGGGGGGCCTTTAAAGGGGGCCCCCGCCCTCACCCCATGGGGTGGGAAAAGGGCTGCAGGGGGCTGTTCAAGGGTTTTCATCTCATTGGGGTGGGGGGTTTTTGTTTTGGCCCCCAAAGCGGGAAAGGGCCAGGGGCCCCCACCCAGCCCCACAGGCCCCGAGGGGCCCCCCGGGGGGGCAGCATCAGGGGGCCAACCCCTGTGACCTGTCGCGTGTGAGCGCCTCCTTTTTATGCCCCGGGTACGGGGAGAGTGGGAGAGTTGGTTGAAGGGGAGGGGTGGGGGGTACTGGGGAGATGGGGGTTACTGGGAGAGGGGGGGGGGAAACTGAGGAGGGGTGGGAGTACTGAGCTCCCCGGGGGAAAGGCAGGAGGGGTCGGGGCCCCCGCTTTTGAGCAGATCCAGAGCACGAGTGCTTCCAAAGGGCTCTGCAGACGCACAGTGAGCGCCATGCAGCGTTGGGCCCCGGGGGGGGGCAATTTCCCCCCAAACAGGGGGGGCCCCCCCTCATGATGGGGGGCACCCGGGGCCAATCAGCACTTACCCCCCCCCCCCCTAAAGGCGGGGGGCCCCCGGGGTAGGGCCCTGCCCCCACGCCAGGGGGGGGGGGAAAGGGGCCCCTTCCCCCAACATCCTCATTTTCCCTTTCCCTTGGGCCCTGCGGGCCCCCCATTCTGGGTAGATTTGGGGGTCACAGAGCCCCCCCAACCCCCGGGGTTACAAGCCATGGGGTTGCACTTAACATTCGGGGGGGGGCTCTTGCAGGGTTTCATTTGGGTTCCACCCCGACTCTTGTTTGGCTCAGGTCAGGTTTTCTTGGGGGTTGTGGCGTGGAGCCTCGCGGGGGGGCTCGGGCCCCCTTTGGGGTGGGATCCGTTTCCAGCTTCCCCCTCTCCCTTGCCCCCCCCTACTCCCACCCTTTCTCAAGAAAAAAAAATTCAAAAATTTAAAACTTGAATACTTTGGGAAATTTTTACCCCCCTCTGCAGAGGTCCCTTGTGTTTTGTAAGGACCCTGTAAAATCCCTTTCCAGGGAAACCCCCCGGGGGAGCCCTCCCAAAAAAACCCCTTTTCCTTGATATTTATTGAAGTACTTTCAAAAACAAGGGACCGAAATTTCAGGGCTAAAACTAGGATTTGACAATTCTGTGCCTTATTCGCTCCCCCCACGGGGAAGGGCATCACGCTGTCCCCGTAAAAATTTTGTCCAAAACCCAGTACTGCTCCTTTCCCCTAGGCTGTACTTTCTAAATTTCTGGCTTATTTTATTTACGATCCAGACGCTTATGGGCTTTTACTATCTTTCACCCTACATTGCCAGGTCCTACCCAGGCCCCCCTGTTTTTTCAGGCAGCAGGATCCATCACTTTAAAACCCGGGAAAAGGGCATGGGGCAGCCCCGGGTTTGGGTTTAGCAGTTTAAAGCCTGCCTTCAGCCCAGGGGGTGATCCCGGAGTTTTCCCCGGGGCGGTCCCCCGTCGGGTTCCCCCACAAAAGCCCCCCCTTTTTCCCCCTGCCCGTTTTCTCTGCCTTTCTCTCCTGCCCCTTCTCTGTATGTCTCTCAAGGATTTAATTTAATTTTAAAAAACTTTAAAAAAAGAAAAAGGAGAGAAAGGGCAAAAACATATGATCCTCTCAAGGGGTTTTCAGAAAAAGCATTTGACAAAGTACAACATCAAAAGCCCCAAATGGGTTTTTTTTAGGGGGGTGTCAATCAACAGAAAAAGTTTTCCCCTAGGGAAAGGGCCCCCAAACGACATCGTTTTTCAAAAGGGGAAAACCTAAAACCCTCCCCCCCTAAGAGCAAGGGAAAAAGCCCAAAAAGGTCCCCTCTCAGTGTGGAATCCCTAATGTAGTCAACAGACCCGGAAAACAGCAAAGGGTTTCCCCTCCTGGAAGGGGGGGGTCACACTGTCCCCCCTTTGTTGAAGACCGGTGCTAAAAACAAAACCCCCAGAGCCCCACCCAAAACCTTTGAACTAAAATTGGGTTCAGTAAAATTTTATGGGGGACCAACTGAAACCCAAAGAGCTCAGTAGCCTTGCTGCGTCCCTGACCCCAAAGACACTCAGGAACGAAATGAAAGGGCGTGACTCCCTTCTCAAAGGGGCATCACAGGGACTAAATAATGAAGGAACCCGAACGGGAAAAGGGGCACAAGACTTGTGCACTGAGCCATACCCGGGTCTGGGAGGCGTCCTGGGGGCTCGTGGGTGGAAGCCTCTCTTGTGTATACTGTCCTCTCGTTCTGAAGCCCCTCGGTTTCACAAATTCATTCCTATCAAATTCATGGTGGTAGATCCTAGAAGTAGGGAAAAACAACAAAAAACCTAACATCCGTCAGCCCCCACCAAATGGAACCCCGGGACAGCAATCAGTATTGAAAGCAGGACAGAGTGGGGCACAGCTCTTTCTATTTTTTTTCGAAGGATGTCACAGAGACACAGGATGAAAGCAGTGTGGTTCTCGGCCCCCAGCTGGCTCTGTCCAGATTTAGCATGGACTCCTGACTCACCTCAGGTCCCTGATCTCGGGGTCCTGAGTTCTAGCCCTGGGCTGGCCAGGAGGAGGGTGTGGGCCTATTTGACCCACTGGGGGTGGTTCATGCATAAGCTATGAAGGAGCAGAACGAGGGAGAGTCCAGAAGGAAATGTGCTTTCTGTTACACTGATTTTGTTAACTTAATTTAAATCCCAATTATTTATTGTATAGTGTATTATACTTTCAGAGGTAGAATTCAGGAATTCACCAGTTGGACGTGTCCAGCAGTGACTCGTGACATCACATGCAGTCACTTGTGCCATCCCCGTTATCCCCTCCCCGCTCCTACAGCGACCTCAGATTGTTTTCCAATGATTCAGAGTCTGTATTTCCAGCATCGGTTTTCTTCTATCGTTTTTACTTCCCTTTCAAAGTTGTTCATCTGCTTTGCTTCTTTAATTCCACCCCTGAGAATGACCACCTAGGGTCATTGTCTTTCCCGACTGATTATTTTCACTTAACAGGATCCCTCTAGTTGTATCCGCGTCATTGCAAATGCAAGATTTCTTCTCTTTTATAGCAAGTACCATTCCTCTCCTTTTGACCATCATCTACTCCCAATCCGCTTTCCATCATCTGTATGAAGGACGAGGCTCCTCCCTCAGTGTGGCTACTGTGACCCGGCTGCCTGTGGACATCGGGGCGCAGGTTTGTCCGCCGCGTTTCATGGGCATCTGTATCTTCGAGTGAGCCCAGGCCGTGACCTCGCCGGTCGGGGGCAGCTCTATCGGTAAGTTCCTGCGGGAGCCTCGGCACTGTTTCCAGGGGGCAAGCCGCCACAAGCCCGTCAGTCGCCAACAGTGGTAGAGGGTTGAGTGAGTTTGGCGGGCACGGTTAAAAGTCTGGTCACATTTCATTCGGTCTGGTGGGCTTCAATTCCTTGTCCTTAAGTGATTTCTGGGGAGCGAAGCCGGGTGTTGTGCTCCATTTCAGCACATTTCGACGCTCTAGTGTTGGACCCTAGCTTCACGGGGACCAAGTGTCCCGGTAGAACGCCCCCAGGACTTCAGACCCAGACAGGCAGTATGCAACTAGCAAGTGGGTATTTTTTTTTTTTTTATTTTATGACGTCAAGAAGTGGATAGAGAGAGGCAGAGACATAGGCAGAGGGAGAAGCAGGGGGGTTTTTCCCCCCCCATACACGGGAGCCCGACGTGGTACTCGATCCTGGGTCTCCAGGATCGCGCCCTGGGCCAAAGGCAGGAGCTAAACGCTGCGACACCCCATAGGGTTCCCTAGCAAGACGGGTTTTATGAACGGTTTGCGGCAAAAATGGGCCGTCGGCCTCAAGGTGGAAGAGGCCCGATTGGCATTGACAGGCATCTATATAGGCAAACCGCGGGGATCAATAGCATTAGGGATGAAGACAGGATTGATTTTCTTTGTAAGGTCAACATATGAACATGTTTCAGGACTTTCCAGTCAGGGCGTGGGGGGGGATGGTTTTCTTTTCTCGGAAAAATAACCTCAGAATGTTTTTCGTTGCTTAAATCCGGGAAGGGCGCTGGATGTGCTGCCTCTGGGTTAGGGTGGTCTAAATTTTCCCCGGGAGGTGGGGGGGTGGGGTTGGGTTTCTTCATTAGGTCTCAGCTGGAGCCTGGTAGGACGGCAGGTCCCGCTCTGGCCTGGGGGCGCCGCTCCATCACCGCCTCCTTTCAGCGCCTGAGCCCAGGCGTGTCAGGGGGCGTGTGTACGCGTAGGCCTGTCCGTCCAGCTGTAACAGGAGCCGGTCTGTGCTTGGCTGCCTGAGGAGGACGTGCGGGCTGCGTCCAGGTGACAGGAGCCGGCTCCTCAGGGCCCGTGCAGGTAGGCTTCAGGACATGTGGGAGCCGTGTCCTCGGTGACAGGGAGTGGTCTCCTCAGACCCAAGTTTGTGAGACTTCGGAAGATTGTGGGCCCCGCTTCCTCGCTGACAGGATGCCCAGCCTCATCAGGACCGAGGTGTGGTTTGGAAGATGTGGGTCCAGTCCACGCTGATAGGAGCCCGGCCTTCCTTCAGGGACCCACGGTTGAGTTTTGGTATGACGTGAGGGCGGGTCTTACACTGACAGGAGCCCGGCCTTCTCAGAGACGGCGGGTAGGCTTCAGTCCTGTGGGCCCGCGTCCACGGTGACAGGAACTGGCCTCCTAGAACCCGCACGGGAGGCCTCCGGAGGATTGTGTGAAATAGTCCCAGAGTGACAGGACCCCCCTCGTCCTCTGGACCTCCTGATCTATGACTCAGGCGACATGCGGGCCAGTCTGCCATGACAGGATCGGCTTCTAGGACACGCTGGAGGGACCCTGGAGGCGCTGTTCGGTGTACATCACATCCACGGGGTTTTCAAAGCAGCAGTACTCAGAACGACAAGCGTAGTGAATGGGGACAATTGAGATAGGGTTAGGGTATTAGGGGTTGAGCAATATGTGTTAGGGTGTTAAATAGCTGATATGGATTAGTGATCATGGTTATGGCGTTCGAACGTTCGGGTAGGTGAGAGATGGGGGAAGGGTCAAGAGTTAGGAGTAAGGTACGGATTTGGGTTTTGGCAACTGAGTTAGGGAATGGATAAGGTTGATGTCTACAGAGTGGGATACTCTAGGGTTTTAGGTTAGGATTGGGGGAGGAATTACTTTCAGAGATACAGCGGGGGATGGGGTGGTTGATAGTTTTAGGGGTTAGGGCTTTAAGGCAGGGTTTGGGGCCTAGGTTTAGGGTTACAATTAGGGATTAGGGTAGGGGTATAGGGTTTGGGAAGGGTTAGGGTAGGGTTAGGGATAGGGAACGGGCGTTAGGGTTAGGGGTTAGTTAGGGATCAGGTTAGGGTTTGGGGTTACTTAGGCTTAGGGTTAGGGTTTGGGAATGGGTTAGGGAATGGGGTTAGGGTTAGGGGTTGGGGTTAGGGGTAGGGTTACTGGTTTGGTTTAGGGTAGGGTAAGCGTTTGGATTAGGGTTAGGATACTACTTCAACTGATCGAATTTTGTCTGTTCGTGATTTACTTGTTACGAGCAAGCAGGTAAAAAAAAAGGAAAGAAAGAATGAAAGAAGAAAGAGAGGAGTGGAAAGAAGAAAGTAAAGAAAGAAAGAAAGTAAAGAAAGAAAGAAAGAAAAGAAAGAAGAAAGAGAAAAGAAAATGAAAAGAAAGAAAAAGATGAAAAAAGGTCTATAGGTTAAACTTTTAAATCCCTTCCCAAATTTTTTTTTGTGACCTGGAAACTTTTGAAGGGTTACTTGTTATATTGATAAATTGGGTTTCAGTTCACCGGATAAGGGTGTCTGTTCTTTCCAACAGAAGGTTAAAATACTAGAGTGTGAGTCAATGAGACACCAAGGGGTTTTTTTTTTTGGTTCGTTGGTGTTGGTGTTGTCCTCTCACCCCTTGCTTTTCTTCTTTCTCCCTCCCCCCCACCTCAGTTTTTGTGTTTCTCTTTTGTCTGATTCAGGAATATGCAGATACCTGGGTGTGTAGTAAAGTGTTTCAGGTTTGTTTGTTTCTTTTTTCCTTCCTCTTTTTTTTAAAATTTTAATTCACAATTCATGAGACTACACACACACCCACCTCACACACACAGGCAGAGACACAGGCTAGAGAGGGAGAAGCAGGGCTCTGCAGGAACCCCGATGTAGGACTGATCCAGGACTCCAGGATCACGCCTGGGCCGAAGGAGGTGCCCTAAACGTGAGCCACCCAGGGATCCCTGTTTCGTGCTTCCTTAACAAGCAGTATATACAGGGCAGCCCTGTGGTCTCAGCGGTTTTGTGCCACCTTCTGCCCAGGGCGTGATCTGGTAGGCCGGGATCGAGTCCACGTCTGGTCCCTGCATTGGAGCCTGCTTCTCCTCTGTGTTTTGCTCTCTCTCTCTCTCTTCGCTCTCTCTTCACACACACACACACACAACACACAACACACATTCAAAATCTTAAAAAAAAAAAAAATTTGTGTCATTACATGTTAGGTTTTTTTTTACAAATGAAACAGGGAGAGAAGAAAGAAATAACAAAAAAACCAGCCGAACCAGGCAGTAGGTTCGAAGAGTGCTTTAATGGGGGAGCGCTCTGGGGCGAAGGTTCCATGACTCGGAGAGGGGTGGCCAGAGAAGGAAGTCACGCGGGGTTGGGGACTGTGGGGGTTTTTTTAAGCCTTCTTGTTCCAGTCTGGATCCGGGTGGGTCCCTTGCCCAAATTATCAGGGAACACTGTGTCCTTAGGTGATTGGCTGGGGGGGTGGGGTGGGGGGTGAGTATCCGGGGGGGGGGTGGGCGTGGGGTGGAGGGTGGTTCCTGGATGGAAAGTCTGGATGGATAGTTTCGGTTTCCCATCTGGCTTTGACTTATGGAGATGAGGTGGTGGTCAGGGGCTGGCTGCTTTGACGGGAAGATCAGGCCTTTTGAACCAAGTTTGCAGATGTCCGCCATTTGGGTGCCCCCTGTCTTCAGACAGCCCAACAATACATACGATACAATACACACACACCACACACACACGTGTTTCTAAAAAAACTATCACCTGTATTCATCCATTTGACAATCTAAGGATTTCTGGTATGATAGGAATGTGCCGTGGTTTCCTACTGGCTTTTCACCCGGGATCGAGGTTCTAGGAGTTAACAGTCTGCCGAACCTGGGTGGCTCAGCGGATTGAGGGGGTTGTTTGAGCATCGGCCTTTGGGTCAGGGCCCAATTCTATGGGGGGGCGGCGGGTGGGGGGGAGTGTCGAGTCCGGACCCATTTCCAACATCTGGCTTCCCTGTGGGGAGCCTGCTTCTGCCTATGTCTGTCTCTGTTCTCTCTTCTCCCTTCCCCCTTACAAAGTGCTCTATCTTCTCTCTCTCTTCCTCTCTCCTCGCTCAAAAAGTGTAAATAAATACATATTTTTAAAAATCTGCCACATGGGATTCGAGACTATGGTTAACGACAAGGAAAAACAACCTCTGTGTGTGGATAGTAGGAGACATGTACAAAATGGGGTGGTGGTGGTAGGTGGGTGGTGGTGGTGGTGGTTTAAAGGAAATGAATCTGTTCCTGAAAGGACTCTGGCTTTTTTTTTTTTTTTATAAATGATTTTATTTAGATTATGCATGAGATGGAGAGACACCCGGACAGGCAGAAGAAGAGTGACAAGGGAGACAGCAGGCTCCATGCGATGGACCCCTGATATGGGACTCAGTCCAGGATGTTGGATCACGCCTGAGCCAAAGCCAGAGGATCATAAGGCTGAGGCACACGGGCGTACCAAAGCCCAGCTATTTAGAGAATGAACACTTAAGACTACGGAACGGGGGAGGATCCCTGGGTTGGGCGCAGCGGTTTTTTGGCGCCTGCCTTTGGCCCAGGGCGCGTTCCTGGAGTCCGGGATCGAAGCCAGTGGGCTCCGGAGCATGGAGCCTGCTTCCCTCTGCTGTGTCTTGCCTCTCTCTCTCTCTTCTTCTCTGTATGACTTACAAAAAAAATTAATTAAAAAAAAAAAGACTGACGGAACGGAAAGAAATTATAGAAGGGATTTCTTGAAGGAGGTTTTTTGAGATTTGTTTTTTGTTTTCTTTTTTTTTTGATTTTATTTATGTATTTTATGGGAGAGTGGTGGACAGAGAGAGGACAGAGACTGACAAAGAGAGACAGAGACAGCTCGAGAGGAGAGAAAGGAAGAGAGACAGAGTCACGAGAGAAGGGGAGAAAGAGGAACAGGAGAGAGACAGCAGAGAAAAGAGAGGCCAGAGTGATAGAGACGAGAGAGACTCCCCGAGATAAAGAGAGGACAGAGACGGAGGAAGCGGAGACAGAGTTCAGAGAAGAGAGAGAAGCTACAGGGAAGAGAGAGAGAGAGAGAGGCAGAGACACAGGCAGGGAGGAAGAAAGGAAGACGTAGGTCCACTGGGGAGCCCGATGCGGATTCTGGATCCCAGGACCCTGGGTTCAGGCCCTGAGCAAAGGCAGACCTTCCAGCACCGCTGAGCACCCAAGGCGTCCCAGAAGCAGACTCTTTGGAAAAGTAATTTGTAAGTGTGGTAGGACGGATGAGATTGGGAGAAGTTGGGTGTATCTGACTTGTTTACTGGTGTACAACTGAGATATGGCTTCTCTCTGCTAAAATGACGAGAGTCTCTTTGCATTGGTAGTCTTATACTTTGATAAGAGTGTGAAAACAGAGAAGAAAGGACAAAAGTCAATGTGCTTTTTTTTTTTGTTTGTTTTGGCTTGGCTTGGTTTGGGTTTTGGGTTTTGGGTTTTGGGTTTGGGGGTTTTTTTTTTTGTTTGTTTGTTTTGGGTTGTGTGTGTGTGTGTGTGTGTGAGTGTGTGTGTGTTGCTCCCTTTACTGCCAGAACAGCAAGGTTTTTTGATTCCTTTTTTTTTTTTTTTTTTTTATGGTGGTGGTTGTTGTTGTTGTTTAACTTTTTCTGTTATTTATTATTTATTTTAATTTTTTGGATTCGTTTTTTAATCGGTCTTCCCTACGTAAAGGAGTGAACACTTGCTCCACGTTAAAGGAGCTTCATTTTGGGGGACATCTCTAAGAGCACATGTAGAATCTCCTAGGGCCACCTGGCGAAGAGAAATGAGATTTGTTTTGATATTTGATGTGCTTGAAACTTCTGAGATGTTTTTGGTTGGTGGTTGGTGCTGGTGTCTGTTTGGGTTCCTTCATCCGTTGTGGAATTCTCAGCGGATCCCAGGTATGCCAAACCCTAAATAGAGTCTTTGGACTATATGTGGTCGGTTTCCTGTTATGGGAAGGACCCTTGAGAAGGGGCCCCCCCCACCACTGTCAGACAAAGAATCATAAGCCCCTCTTCGTTTATAATTGTGTGGGTGATGCTGCGGTTGTTCCAAACATGAAATTGAAATTCCTAAACTTGTAACGTGTCCTGGTAGAGTGCCATCCCTCAATTCGAACTGTTTAATGCTCTGCATGTGTGCCTGCTCGTGTTGTGTGTGAGTGTGTGTGTTGGTTCTGTGTGTGTGTGTGTGTGTGTGTGTCCGTGTGAAGAAAATACCCCCCTCCTCCCCGGTCGGATATTTTACTTCGACTGCATTTAATGAATTCTCATCGGGTCTGAGGCACGACGTCCGTGGGTGACCTCCCTGTCACCGTGAGGTGTTGTTCGGAAGGTTTGGCTACAATAAGGTCTGCCTTTCACAAGATTCTCTCGGAAAGCACTACTGACGAATCCGGTTGTCTGGTCATTCCTGAGATCGTCCACTACATACAGTAGGGAGTTGCCAGATCTTAATGAAAAAGCTGCATGGAAGCCGAACAGAAAGGAAACAACGGGAATGACTGAGTTCAAGAAACCCTGAACAGAGTTCAGAAAACTCATCAGTGAGTCATTTCCTTTTTTTTTTGGCGATTGTTAAATCCTCTTCAGACGGTCGGTGGGAATCCGTTTTATTGTAACCAGACACCTTGGAAGGATCCCCTTTAATCACCAAGGCCTTCCCTGAGTAGAATGGCCGTCTGTTTTCTTTTCTTTCGACCTCCCCCAGTCCCCACGCCACCCTCCTCCCCCTCCCCTCCACCCGCCCTCCCCTCCCCCCCCCCCCCCCCCCCCCCCCCCGCGCCCCGGGGTCATTTGTCAAAATGATACTTATCCCAGGAAGGGCTCCCACTCCAACCTGGAGGTTCAAGAGCTGTGCTCTCTTCTGACGAGTGGGCACGGGCCCTGGAATCGCATCCTTAAGACTCAGATAGGATCGGACAGCTGGGAGGACACTGAGATCCACTTCTCGGGGGGAGCCAGCCGAAGGCCCCTCGGAAACCCTGAGGCCTGATACCTTCCTTCCAGAGGTCGCCACGGGCCTCTCTGGGCGCGAGTCAAGAGATGGGCCTCCTCTGGCGGACGAAAGAGAGTCTTAGCTGCTTTACCTCAGCGAGCCCCCAGGTTGCCCCTACAAGTGCCTTGGAAATGCTGAGGCTCAACATAAACTCCGGTACCCACAACAACCGGAAGAACAGTAAGAAGAGCCAAAAGGGATGCTGAAAGTCTTCCTTCTGGCCTTGCTTTACTGGCGTGTGCTGTCTGCGGACCACGCCGATCAGAGGGACAGGAAGAAAAGAGTCCAGATGGCTGAACCGGGGTTTGCACTTGCGGACACAGGGATTCCCCTCCGCTGACCCAGGAACTCCCTTACTCTGAGCAGGGAAGGGGTCTTTGTTTTGTGTTTCGGGTGAGGTCCAAAAGACAGGCGTCACCGACGGTGGAACCTTTTTAACCCTTTCTAAGGCCTAGAGTCGCTCACGGCATGTCATACCTTTCACACATCCTCCTCGCCAAGTTATTGTCCATTCCATTTTTTAAACTCTTTTTTTTAATTTTTAAATTTTATTTTTTTATTTATCTATTTTATTTATTTATTCATTCATTTATTATTCTTTTCATTCATTCATTCATTCATTCATTATTTTTATGGTTTTTTTTTTTAGACTCAGGGACGAGTGAGAGAGACGAGGGAGAGAAGAGCAGAGTACAAGATGAGGGAGAAGCAGGCTCCATGCAGGGGAGCGGATGTGGGATGGATCCCGGGTCTACAGGATCACACCACAGGCTGCAGGCGGCGCCAAACCGCTGAGTCACCCAAGGGATCCCTTAGTTTAATTTCTTAAAACTGTATTGATAGGGGCAATGGGATCTCTGCCTCTTATCTCTCTCTCTCTCTCTCTCTCTCTCTCTTCTCTCCCTCTCCCTCTCTCCCTCTCCTCTCTCTCTCTCTCTTCTCTCGGATAAATATATAAATAAAATAAATAAAATCTTTAACAATTTAAATGAAATAAATAAACTGTATTTAATTCTATGGGAGATACACAGAAGGAGGCGGAGGCAGGGCAGTGGGGGAGAAAAGAAGCAGGCTCACGCGGGGAGCCCGGTTGCGGTGCTGGATCCCCAAACGTCTTGTGAATGATGCTGGGAGTTCCGAGTGTAAGGCAGCCGCCTCAAAACGCGGGTATGCACCCGGGCACACCGCGTCCGCTCTTTCTTCCCACCGCCACCCAC
>NW_024571082.1:0-10781 GCF_018345385.1 Vulpes lagopus | reverse complement strand
TTCAGGGTAGGATCCTCCCGCATTCTGATGACCATTAGAAGTTGTAGGTCCCCAACTTCCTTATGTTAGGTGCCAGAAGAGGTTGTGTGAAGAGTTGTGGAAGTGAACAGGATTTACTCAAGTGTATTGATAATCATGCAACATTGCAATCGTCCTGTTTTTTTCCCAATGAGAGTCACCATCGTCCTAGCTCCCATCAAGGTGTCTAGCAGACATCTGCGTGCAAAGCATACACACTTTCGAGAGTGGGCTTATGGACAGTCCCTCCCCTCATCCTGTCTGCTCGTACACCGACGCACCGAACAGGCGTAGCCCCGATGGTGCCTGAAGTGTTGTGAGAGGTAAGTGGAAAGTCCCGGCCCACAAGTGTAGTGCATCCAAGCTCAACCCAGCGATTTCCTAGTATTTCCTGTGTGAGCCAGGTGCTACATCCTAAGTGTCATACACGGGAAGCTAGCTGAACGCCTTGTCCAAAAGCAACTTACTTCGGAGAGATGAGCTCACCCTCAGTCCCTCATAGTTGCACACTGCCTGCAGAAAGAGTTTCCAACATGTGCACCACAGCCGTTTGTCAGAGGCTTGTGAGACGCAAGTGGAATAAGCAGACCTGTAGGGTGTCTCCAGCTGCAGTGGAGTGGTATTCTGGGTACCTCCTGGCTTAGAAAACTGTTACTTTCTCAGTGCCCGAGGAACGCAGCTAGTTGAAAGCTGCCTTATAGGCGTGCTTCCTTGTGTGAGCTGAGATCAGTGCATGACCCTCCCGCATTCTGAATGCCCGTAGACGTAGGTCCCAGCATCCTTATGTTAGGTGTCGGAATAGGTTGTGTGAAGAGCATGTGGAAGTGAAAGGATTGTCCTCAAGTATATCTGATCTCAATGCAGACATTGCCAACGTCCTTGCTCAATGAGAGTGTAGCTCAGTCCTAGCTCCCATCAAAGTGTCTAGCAGACATCTGCCTGCAAAGCATACACACTTCCGAGAGTTGGGCTTATGGACTGTCCCTCCCACATCCTGCCTGCACTTACACCCCGCTACTAACAGGCGTAGCCCCGATGCGTGCCTGAAGTGTTGTGAGAGGTAAGTGGATAGTCCCAGCCCACAAGACTAGTGCATCCAAGCTCAACCCAGCGATTTCCTAGTATTTCCTTTGTGAGCCAGGTGCGACATCCAAAGTGCCATACGAGAGCAGCTAGCTGAACGCCTTGTCTGAAAGCAACTTACTCCGGAGAGTTGAGCACACCCTCAGTCCCTCACAGTTGCACACTGCCTGCAGAAAGAGTTTCCAACATCTGCACCGCAGTCGTTTTTCAGAGGCTTGTGAGACGCTAGTGGAATAAGCAGACCTGGAGGGTTTCTCCAGGTGCAGTGGAGTGGTATTCTGAGTACCTCCTGGCTTAGAACACTGTTACGTTCTCAGTGCCCGAGGAACACAGCTAGTAGAAAGCTGGCTTCTGGGCGTGCTTCCTTGTGCGAGCTGAGTTCAGGGCAAGACCCTCCCGCATTCTGACTGCCCGTAGGTTTAGGTCCAGCATCCTTATGTTAGGTGCCGGAAGGGGTTGTGTGAAGAGCATGTGCAAGTGTCAGGATTCTCCTCAAGTGTATCTGATCTCAATGCAGACATTGCAAACGTCCTTGTTCAATGAGAGTGTAGCTCGGTCCTAGCTCCCATCAAAGTGTCTAGCAGACATCTGCCTGCAAAGCATACACACTTCCGAGAGTTGGGCTTATGGACTGTCCCTCCCACATCCTGCCTGCACGTACACCGCGCTCCTAACAGGCCTAGCCCCGATGCGTGCCTGAAGTGTTGTGAGAGGTAAGTGGAAAGTCCCGGCCCACAAGACTAGTGCATCCAAGCTCAACCCAGCGATTTCCTAGTATTTCCTGTGTGAGCCAGGTGCGACATCCTAAGTGCCATACGAGAGCAACTAGCTGAACGCCTTGTCCAAAAGCAACTTACTTCGGAGAGTTGAGCTCACCCTCAGTCCCTCACAGTTGCACACTGCTGCAGAAAGAGTTTCCAACATCTGCACCACAGCCGTTTGTCAGAGGCTTGTGAGACGCAAGTGGAATAAGCAGACCTGGAGGGTGTCTCCAGCTGCAGTGGCGTGGTATTCTGGGTACCTCCTGGCTTAGAATACTGTTACGTTCTCAGTGCCCGAGGAACGCAGCTAGTTGAAAGCTGGCTTGTAGGCGTGCTTCCTTGTGCGAGCTGAGTTCAGGGCAGGACCCTCCCGCATTCTGACTGCCCGTAGACGTAGGTCCCAGCATTCTTATGTTAGGTGCTGGAAGAGGTTGTGTGAAGAGCATGTGGAAGTGACAGGATTCTCCTCAGGTGTATCTGATCTCAATGCAGACATTGCAAACGTCCTTGTTCAATGAGAGTGTAGCTCGGTCCTAGCTCCAACAACGTGTCTAGCAGACATCTGCCTGCAAAGCATACACACTTCCGAGATTTGGGCTTATGGTGTGTCCCTCCCACATCCTGCCTGCACGTACACCGCACTCCTAACAGGCCTATCCCCGATGCATTCCTGAAGTGTTGTGAGAGGTAAGTGGAAACTCCCGCCCCACAAGACTAGTGCATCCAAGCTCAACCCAGCTATTTCCTAGTATTTCCTGTGTGAGCCAGGTGCTACATCCTAAGTGTCATACGAGAGAAGCTAGCTGAATGCCTTTTCCAAAAGCAACTTAATTCGGAGAGTTTAGCTCACCCTCAGTCCCTCACAGTTGCACACTGCCTGCAGAAAGAGTTTCCAACATCTGCACCGCAGCCGTTTGTCAGAGGCTTGTGAGACGCAAGTGGAATTAGCAGACTGGAGGGTGTCTCCAGCTGCAGTGGTTGGTATTCTGAGTACCTCCTGGCTTAGAACACTGTTACGTTCTCAGTGCCCGAGGAACACAGCTAGTAGAAAGCTCGCTTCTGGACGTGCTTCCTTGTGCGAGCTGAGTTCAGGGCAAGACCCTCCCGCATTCTGACTGCCCGAAGTTTTAGGTGCAGCATCCTTATGTTAGGTGCCGGAAGGGGTTGTGTGAAGAGCATGTGCAAGTGACAGGATTCTCCTCAAGTGTATCTGAACTCAATGCAGACATTGCAAACGTCCTTTTTCAATGAGAGTGTAGCTCGGACCTAGCTCCCATCAAAGTGTCTAGCAGACATCTGCCTGCAAAGCAAACACACTTCCGAGAGTTGGGCTTATGGACAGTCCCTCCCACATCCTGCCTGCACGTACACTGCGCTCCTACAGGCCTAGCCCGATGCGTGCCTGAAGTGTTGTGAGAGGTAAGTGGAAAGTCCCGGCCCACAAGACTAGTGCATCCAAGCTCAACCCAGCGATTTCCTAGTATTTCCTGTGTGACCCAGGTGCTACATCCTAAGTGTCATACGAGAGCAGCTAGCTGAATGCCTTGTCTGAAAGGCAACTTACATCGGAGAGTTGAGCTCACGCTCAGTCACTCACAGTTGCACACTGCCTGCAGAAAGAATTTCCAACTTGTGCACCACTGCCGTTTGTCACGGGGTTGTGAGACGCAAGTTGAATAAGCAGACCTGGAGGGTGTCTCCAGCTGCAGTGAAGTGGTATTCTGGGTACCTCCTGGCTTAGAACACTATTATGTTCTCAGGGCAAGAGGAACGCAACTAGTTGAAAGCTGGCTTGTAGGCGTGCTTCCTTGTGGAAGCTGAGTTCAGGGCAGGAACCTCCCGCATTCTGACTGCCCGTAGACGTTGGTCCCAGCATCCTTATATTAGGTGTCCGAAGAGGTTGTGTGAAGAGCATGTGGAAGTGACAGGATTCTCCTCAGGTGTATCTGATCTCAATGCAGACATTGCAAACTTCCTTGTTCAATGAGAGTGTAGCTCTGTCCTAGCTCCCATTAACGTGTCTAGCAGACATCTGCCTGCAAAGCATACACACTTCCGAGAGTTGTGTTTATGGAATGTCCCTCCCAAATCCTGCCTGCACGTACACCGCGCTCCTAACAGGCCTAGCCCCGATGCGTGCCTGAAGTGTTGTGAGAGGTAAGTGTATAGTCCCAGCCGACAAGACTAGTGCATCCAAGCTCAACCCAGCGATTTCCTAGTATTTCCTGTGTGAGCCGCGAGCTGCATCTTAAGTGTCATACGCGGAAAGCTAGCTGAACGCCTTGTCAAAAAGCAACTTACTTCGGAGTGTTGAGCTCACCCTCAGTCCCTCACAGTTGCACACTGCCTGCAGAAAGCGTTTCCAACATCTGCACCACAGCCGTTTGTCAGAGGCTTGTGAGACGCAAGTGGAATTAGGAGACCTGGAGGGTGTCTCCAGCTGCAGTGCAGTGGTATTCTGGGTACCTCATGGCTTAGAACACTGTTACGTTCTCAGTGCCCGTGGAACGCAGCTAGTTGAAAGATGGATTGTAGGCGTGTTTCCATGTGCGAGATGAGTTCAGGGCAGGTCCGTCCCGCATTCTAAGTGCCCATAGACGTAGGTCCCAGCATCCTTATGTTAGGTGCCGGAATTGGTTGTGTGAGGAGCATGTGGAAGGGACAGGATTCTCCTCAAGTGTATCTGATCTCAATGCAGACATCGCAAACGTCCTTGTTCAATGAGAGTGTAGCTCGGTCCTAGCTCCCATCAAAGTGTCTAGCAGACATCTGCCTGCAAAGCGTACACACTTCCGAGAGTTGGGCTTATTGACTGTCCCCTCCCACATCCTGCCTGCACCTACACCACACTCCTAATAGGCCTAGACCCGGTGTCTGCCTGAGTATTGTGAGCGGGTAAGTGGAAAGTGCCGGCCCACAAGACTAGTACATCCAAGCTCAAACCCAGCGATTTCCTAGTATTTCCTGTGTGAGAAGGGTGCTAAACCCTACGTGCCATACGAGGGAAGCTAGCTGATCGCCTTGTCCAAAAGCAACTTACTTCGGAGAGTTGAGCTCACCCTCAGTCCCTCACAGTTGCACACTACCTGCAGAAAGATTTTCCAACATCTGCACCACAGGTGTTTGTCAGAGGTTTGTGAGACGCAAGTGGAATAAGCAGACCTGGAGGGTATCTCCTGCTACAGTGGAGTGGTATTCTGGGTACAATCCTGGATTAGAACACTGTTATGTTCTCAGTTCCCGAGGAACATAGTTAGTTGAAAGCAGGCTTCTAGGCGTGCTTCCTTGTGCGAGCTGAGTTCAGCGCAGGACACTCCCGCATTCTGACCACCCATAGACGTAGGTCCCAGCATCCTTATGTTAGGGGCCGAAGAGGTTGTGGGAAAGGCATGTGGAAGTGACAGGATTCTCCCCAAGTGGATATGATCTCAATGCAGACATTGAAAAGGTCCTTGTTCAATGAGAGTGTAGCTCAGTCCTAGCTCCTATCAAAGTGTCTAGCAGACATCTGCCTGCAAAGCATACACACTTCCGAGATTTGTGCTTATGGACTGTCCCCTCCCACATCCTACCTGCACGTACACTGCACTCCTAAAAGGGCCTAGCCCGATGCATGCCTGAAGTGTTGTGAGAGGTTAGTGGAAAGTCCCGGTCCACAAGACTAGTGCATCCAAGCTCAACCCAGCGATTTCCTAGTATTTCCTGTGTGAGGCTGGTGCTACAACCTAAGTGCCATGCGAGAGAAGCTAGCTGAATGGCTTGTCCGAAAGCAACTTACTTAGGAGAGTTGAGCTCACCCTCAGTCCCTCACAGTTGCACACTGCCTACAGAAACAGTTTCCAACATCTGCACCACAGCCGTTTCTCAGAGGCTTGTGAGACGCAAGTGGAGTAAGCAGAACCTGGAGGGTGTCTCCAGCTGCAGTGGAGTGGTATTCTGGGTACCTCCTGGCTTAGAACACTGTTACGTTCTCAGTAGCCCGAGGAACGCAGCTAGTTGAAAGCTGGCTTGTAGTCGTGCTTCCTTGTGCGAGCTGAGTTCA
This sequence comes from Vulpes lagopus, assembly GCF_018345385.1. Classification (NCBI taxonomy): domain Eukaryota; kingdom Metazoa; phylum Chordata; class Mammalia; order Carnivora; family Canidae; genus Vulpes; species Vulpes lagopus. The sequence goes on along the minus strand of NW_024571082.1, from coordinate 4,877 downwards.
GGGCAGGACCCTCCCGCATTCTGACTGCCCATAGACGTAGGTCCCAGCATCCTTATGTTAGGGGCTGGAAGAGGTTGTGGGAAGAGCATGTGGAAGTGACAGGATTCTCCCCAAGTGTATCTGATCTCAATGCAGACATTGCAAACGTCCTTGTTCAATGAGAGTGTAGCTCGGTCCTAGCTCCCATCAAAGTGTCTAGCAGACATCTGCCTGCAAAGCATACACACTTCCGAGAGTTGGGCTTATGGACAGTCCCTCCCACATCCTGCCTGCATGTACACCGCCCTCCTAACAGGCCTAGCCCCGATGCGTGCCTGAAGTGTTGTGAGAGGTAAGTGGAAAGTCCCGTCCCACAAGCCTAGTGCATCCCAGCTCAATATACCGGTTTCCTTGTATGTCCTTTGTGACCAGGTGCTACATCCTAAGTGCCATACGAGAGAAGCTAGCTGAACGCCTTGTCCAAAAGCAAATTACTTCGGAGAGTTGAACTGACCCTCAGTCCCTCACAGATGCAAACTGCCTGCAGAAAGAGTTTCCAACATCTGCACCAGAGCCGTTTCTCAGAGGCTTGTGAGACGCCAGTGGAATAAGCAGACATGTATGGGGTCTCCAGCTGCAGTGGAGTGGTATTCTGGGTACCCTCCTGGCTTATAGTACTGCTACGTTCTCAGTGCCCTAAGAACGCAGCTAGTTGAAAGATTGCTTGTAGGCATGCTTCCTTGTGTGAGCTGAGTTGAAGGCAGGACCCTCCTGCATCCTGACTGCACTTCGACATAGGTCCCAGCATCCTTATGTTAGGCCCCGGAAGAGGTTGTGGAAAAGTAAGTGGAAAGCACAGGACTCTCCTCAGGTGAATCTGAGTCCAATACAGACATTGCTAACGTCCTTGTTCAATGAGAGTGTAGCACGGTCCTAGCACCCATCAATAAGTGTCTTCCCGACATCTGCCTGCAAAGCAAACACGCTTCCGAGAGTTGAGTGTATGGACTGTCCGTCCCACATCCTGCCTGCAGGTACACACCGCCCTCCTAACTGGCCTAGCACCGATGTGTGACTGAAGTGTTGTGAGAGGTAAGTGGAAACTCCCGGCCCACAAGACTAGTGCATCCAAACTCAATCTAGCGGTTTTTTAGTATTTCCTGTGTGAGCCAGGTGGTACATCCTTATTGCCATACGAGAGAACCTAGCTGAACGCCTTGTCCAAAAGCAACTTACTTCGGAGTGTTTGAGCTGACCGTCAGTCCCTCACAGTTGCACACTGCCTGCAGAAAGAGTTTCCAACATCTGCACCAGAGCCGTTTGTCAGAGGCTTGTGAGACGCAAGTGGAATAAGAGACCTGGATGGTGTCTCCAGCTGCAGTGGAGTGGTATTCTGGGTACATCGTGGCTTAGATTACTGCTAAGTTCTCAGTGCCCTAGTTACGCAGCTAGTTGAAAGCTGGCTTCTAGGCATGCTTCCTTGTGCGAGCTGAGGTCAGGGCAAGACCCTACCGCATCCTGACTGTCCATAGACTTATGTCCCAGCATCCTTATGTTAGGCGCCAGAAGAGGTTGTGGAAAAGCATGTGGAAGGGACAGGATTCTCACTCAAGTGTATCTGATCTCAATACAGACATTGTAAACGTCCTTGTTCAATGAGAGTGTAGCTCGGTCCTAGCTCCCATCAAGTGTGTAGCAGACAATTGCCTGCAAAGCATACACATTTCCGAATATTGAGCTTCTGGACTATCCCTCCCATATCCTGCCTGCAGGTACCCCGCGCTCTTAACAGGCCTAGCTCCGATGCGTGCCTGAAGTGTTGTGAGAGGTAAGTGGAAACTCCCCGGCCCACAAGACTAGTGTATCCAAGTTCAATCCAGCAAATTCTAGTGTTTCCTGTTGAGCCAGGTGCCTGCATCCTAAGTGCCATACGAGAGAAGCTAGCTGATACGCCTTGGTCGAAAAGCAACTTACTTCGGAGAGTTTGGCTCACCTCTCAGTCTCTCACAGTTGCAAACTGCCTGCAGAAAGAGTTTCCAACATCTGCACCAGAGCCGTTTGCTCAGAGGCATGTGAGAGGCAAGTGGAATAAGGAGACGCTGGAGGGTGTCTTCATCTGCAGTGGAGTGATGTTCTGGGTAACTCCTGGCTTAGATACTGCACAGAATCTCAGCCACTAAGAACGCAGCTATTTGAAAGCTGGCTTGTAGGCACATCCTTTTGGTACTGAGCTCAGGGCAGACCCGTCACAACACCTGACTGCCTGTAGACAAGGGTCCCCAGCATCCTTATGTAAGGCGCCGTTGCCTGACTTCACTAATCCATTGCAGCCACTTTACTTTTTCGTCTCCCAACCTTCCAATAATTTGCAAGCATGAAATGCCTTCATTAAGCTTTTTTTCTTTGAAAAAAAAGAATGTTTCCCTGAACCATTATCCAGAATGATAACACAAACACAGGAAAGTAAAATTCTCCCAAGATAGGCCATGGAAGACTGGATTCCCCCGTAATATTCATCTCAATACTATACTCCCCTCCTTACACCATGTGCTTGAAAAATATCTTTCTTCAGCAGAGGACTGTTGAAATGAGAAGGAAGAATACTACTCTGAGCATGAACTCTACACACATATCAGTGATAAAAGCTTTGAATCCTCAGTGGAACAGGTGGAGTGTGGGGATTGAAGACTGTAATTTTAAAGCTGAGAGCATTTCCATTTTTGCAGAGATAAAGACTTTAATTAATCGTTGAGCCTCTTTATTCTTTTGTTTTGGAAGTCATGAAATTACATGGATAATCCGGTTCTATGGAGACATGTCTTTCCTTGATTTGACAATTTTATAAACCCATGTGGATAAAGAATGCTGAAGCCCTGATTTCAGTGTCTTGGTAACAGATCCTTGACCCTGGCTGAAATATTCAGGAAGATTTATCTTCCTGGCCATCAGTGTGGTTCAAGTGTCTATCCAATCAGAGCCCTTCCTCACATTACAACCTCTGATACCTCTTTAATGGCAACAAAAGCTATAAAACCTACTCAAGTTTGACTCCCAGGGTTCACCCTATACTCTATATCTATGTGGAAAGACTAAGTTTGTGAATTAACCCATGCTAAGATTAGCAAACCAAGAGTAGAAGAAAAAGAAGCAATCTTAAAAATGCTTTTTGAATCTCTGGGTCCAAGTATGATTGGAGGGAAACTGTAATGTATATTGTGCACAAATATGTAAACTTTCAATTTGTTTTTAGCTTAGTTTTAAACTAATACTTCTAATATTGAAACTCAATGAATCCTAATATAAATCCATTCATTAGGTGAAAATTCTGAAGCCACTTTAAACAAATGTCTTAGGATGTAAAACTAAGTGTTCTGCTTATTAATATATATGCATATGAGTTTTTGCAGAATTTTATAGCCATTGTTGCTTCTCTCGGAAAGTTTGGTTTGTTTTGTTCTTCCACTAGCGGTTTTATTTGTGTCTCTCCTCCCCTACCCAGGAAAACTGCCTGGGCTTAGAAAATTTGGGTATACCTCTTAGAAAGTTTTGCTCATATTGAAATTATGAGTAGACTCCAAAGAGATGTCTGTGGGTAAAAAGTGGAACTCATGTAGAGAGGACATGCAGGATAAGCAGTACCATATTGAAAGAAGCTGGTCTGTTCAAAATGACATTTTGGGGGCACCTGAGTGGCTCAGTTGGTTAAAAATCTGACTCTTGATCAGCTCACATCAGGTTCTTAGGGTCCTGAGATAGAACTTTGTGTAGGGCTCTGCATTGGGTGTGGAGCCTGCTTAAGATCCTCTCTTTCCCTCTCTATCTTCCTCTCCCTCCCCCACTCACATGTATGCTCTTTCTTTCTTTTATAAAACAAAATAATTAAAATAAAATAAAATAAAAGCCAAATGTAATTTTGGGGAGAAAGAAATTCATCATGAAACCATCATAAGTTAGCAATGTTGTTCTCAGAACAGCTACATTTAATTGAAATTGTATATTATCAAACTCTTTTAATTTCTCTAAATGGCTTACAAAATCTTATTGCATTTTAAGGCTTTGTATCAGCTATCACTGTAATTAAAATATGAGAGAGCTCCAGAAAGAAACCGAAATGCAACAAAACTATAAACATGGGAGATACCAAAATCCTCAGTAAGCATAACATGTATGTAATAAACTCACAGGAAGAATAGAGACATTTCACTAGATTGATAATTCAGCTTGAGACTACAGATAATAATCAGAGTCTGCAGGTGGATCATTTTTTTTACTCCTCTGAGTATCACAGAAATATTTTTGAAGAGAGGGATTTAGTAAAATGACTTCCAAAACTGAGAGAGAGAGAGAGAGAGAGAGAGAGAGAGAGACCCCCGCTACATATCTACCAGATTGCTAAATTTAAAAATATTGACAACACCAAAATGCTAGCAAAGAGGAACAGAAATTGGATCACTCATAACATTGCTGATGCAAATATAAAATTATATTGTCAATCTGATATGTTTTTCAGGGTTTTTAAAAAAGATTTTATTTATTCATGAGAGGCACAGACAAGAGGCAGAGACATAGACAGAGGGAGAAGGCAGGGCTCCTTGCAGGGAGCCTGATGTGGGACTTCCATCTCTGGACCTGAGCCAAAGCAGATGTTCAAACCGCCAACTACCCAGGGCATCCCTCTTTTGCAGTTGGTTATAGAAACTAAACATGCAACTATCATAGGGACTCAGTAATTGTACTCTTGAGAGCATTATTTCACAGAGAATTTGTGTTCACACAAAAACCTGTATATAAATAGCTTTACTTATAATATCCTCAAACTGGAATCAACCCATATATCTTTAAATATGATAATGGTTAAACTACAGTACATCCATACCAGGGAATACTACTTAACAATA
>NW_024571081.1:0-9228 GCF_018345385.1 Vulpes lagopus | reverse complement strand
AGCTTCCATGAAAGTGTGTAGCAGACATCTGCCTGCAAAGCATACACACTTCGAGAGTTGAGCATATGGACTGTCCCTCCCACATCCTGCATGCACGTACACCGCGCTCCTAGACAGCCTATCTCCGATGCGTTACTGAAGTGTTGTGAGAGGTAAGTGGAAAGTCCCGGCCCACAAGACTAGGGCATCCAAGCTCAAACCATCGATTTCCTAGCATTTCCTGTGTGAGCCAGGTGCTACATCCTAAGTGTCATACGAGAGAAGCTAGCTGAACGCCTTGTCCGAAAGGAACTTACTTCGGAGAGATGAGCTCACCCTCAGTCCCTCACAGTTGCACACTGCCTGCAGAATGAGTTTCCAACATCTGCACCACAGCCGTTTGTCAGAGGCTTGTGAGACGCAAGTGGAATAAGCAGACCTGGAGGGTGTCTCCAGCTGCAGTGGAGTGGTATTCTGGGTACCTCCTGGCTTAGAACACTGTTACGTTCTCAGTGGCTGAGGAACGCAGCTAGTTGAAAGCTGGCTTGTTGGCGTGCTTCCTTGTGTGAGCTGAGTTCAGAGCAGGACCCTCCCGCATTCTGACTGCCCATAGACGTAGGTCCCACCATCCTTATGTTAGGTGTCAGAAGAGGGTTGTGTGAAGAGCATGTGGAAGTGACAGGATTCTCCTGAAGTGTATCTGATCTCAATGCAGACATTGCAAACGTCCTTGTTCAATGAGAGTGTAGCTCGGTCCTAGCTCCCATCAAAGTGTCTAGCAGACATCTGCCTGCAAAGCATACACACTTCCGAGAGTTGAGCTTATGGACTGTCCCTCCCACATCCTGCCTGCCAGTACACCGCGCTCCTAACAGGCCTAGCCCCGATGCGTGCCTGAAGTTTTGTGAGAGGTAAGTGGAAAGTCCCGGCCCACAAGACTAGTGCATCCAAGCTCAATCTAGCGATTTCCTAGTATTTCCTTGTTGAGCCAGGTGCTACATCCTAAGTGCCATACGAGAGAAGCTAGCTGAACGCCTTGTCCGAAAGCAACTTACTTCGGAGAGTTGAGCTCACCCTCAGTCCCTCACAGTTGCACACTGCCTGCAGAAAGAGTTTCCAACATCTGCACCACAGCCGTTTGTCAGAGGCTTGTGAGTCGCAAGTGGAATAAGCAGACCTGGAGGGTGTCTCCAGCTGCAGTGGAGTGGTATTCTGGGTACCTCCTAGCTTAGAACACTGTTACGTTCTTAGTGCCCGAGGAACGCAGCTAGTTGAAAGCTGGCTTGTAGGCGTGCTTCCTTGTGCGAGCTGAGTTCAGGGCAGGACCCTCCCACATTCTGACTGCCCGTAGACATAGGTGCCAGCATCCTTATGTTAGGTGCCGGAAGAGGTTGTGTGAAGAGCATGTGGAAGTGACAGGATTCTCCTGAAGTGTAACTGATCTCAAAAGAGACATTGCAAACGTCCTTGTTCAATGAGAGTGTGGCTCTGTCCTAGCTCCCATGAAAGTGTGTAGCAGACATCTGCCTGCAAAGCATACACACTTCCGAGAGTTGAGCATATGGACTCTCCCTCCCACATCCTGCCTGCACGTATACGGCGCTCCTAACAGGCCTATTCCCGATGCATGCCTGAAGTGTTGTGAGAGGTAAGTGGAAACTCCCGGCCCACAAGACTAGTGCATCCAAGCTCAATCGAGCGGTATCCGAGTAATTCCTTTGTTAGCCAGGTGCTACATCCTAAGTGCCTTACGAGAGAAGCTAGCTGAACGCCTTGTCCACAAGCAACTTACATCGGAGAGTTGAGCTGACCCTCAGTCCCTCACAGTTGCACACTGCCTGCAGAATGTGTTTCGAACATCTGCACCAGTGCCATTTCTCCGAGGTTTGTGAAACGCAAGTGGAATAAGCAGACCTGGAGGGTATCTGCAGCTGCAGTGGAGTGCTATTCTGGGAACCTCCTGGCTTACAATACTGCTACGTTCTCAGTTCCCTCAGAACGCAGCTAGTTGAAAGCTGGTTTGTAGGCATGCCTCCATGTGCGAGCTGAGGTCAGGACAGAACCCGCCGTATTCTGCCTGCCCGTAGACAAAGGTCCCAGCATCCCTATGTTAGGCGCCGGAAGAGGTAGTGTGAAAAGCATGTGAAAGTGACAGGTCTCTGCTCAAGTGAATCTGAGTCCAATACAGACATTGCAATCGTCCTTGATCAATGAGAGTGTAGCTCGGTCCTAGCACCCATCAATAAGTGTCTTCCAGACATCTGCCTGCAAAGCATACACACTTCCGAGAGTTGAGCTTATGGACTGTCCCTCCCACATCCTGCCTGCAGGTACACCGCGCTCCTAAAAGCTCTAGCCCTGAGATGTGCCTGAAGTGTTTTGAGAGATAAGGGGCAAGTCCTGGCCCTCAACACTAGTGCATCCAAGCTCAATCTTGCGTTTTTTTAGTATTTCCTATGTGAGCCAGATGGTACATCCTAAGTGCCATACGAGAGAAGCTAGCTAAACGCCTTGTCCAAAAGCAAATTACTTCGGAGTGTTGAGCTGACCCTCAGTCCCTCACATTTGCACACTGCCTGCAAAAAGAGTTTCCAACATCTGCACCAGAGCCGTTTTTCAGAGGCTTGTGAGACGCAAGTGGAAGAAGCAGACCTGGAGGGTGTCTCCAGCTGCAGTGGGGTGGTATTCTGGGTACTTCGTGGCTTAGAGACCTGCTACGTTCTCAGTGCCCTAGTTTCGCAGCTAGTTGAAAGCTGGCTTGTACGCATGCTTCCTTGTGCGAGCTGAGCTCAGGGCAGGACCCGCCCGCTTCCTGCCTGCCCGTAGACAAAGGTCCCAGCATCCTTATGTTAGGCGCCGGAAGAGGTTATGTGAAAAGCATGTGGAAGTGACAGGACTCTGCTCAAGTGAATCTGAGTCCAATACAGACATTGCAAACGTCCTTGTTCAATGAGAGTGTATCTCGGTCCTAGATCCCATCAAAGTGTGTAGCAGACAATTGCCTGCAAAGCATACACACTTCCGAGAGTTGAGCTTATGGACTATCCCTCCCACATCGCGTCGGCAGGTACACCGCGCTCCTAACAGGCCTAGCCCCGATGCGTGACTGAAGTGTTGTGAGAGGTAAGTGGAAAGTCCCGGCCCGACAAGACTAGTGCATCCAAGCTCAATCCAGAGATTTCCTAGTATTTCCTGTGTGAGCCAGGTGCTACATCCTAAGTGCCATACGAGAGAAGCTAGCTGAACGCCTTGTCAGAAAGCAACTTACTTCGGAGAGTTGAGCTCACCCTCAGTCCCTCACAGTTGCACACTGCCTGCAGAAAGAGTTTCCAACATCTGCACCACAGCCGTTTGTCAGAGGCTTGTGAGACGCAAGTGGAATAAGCAGACCTGGAGGGTGTCTCCAGCTGCAGTGGAGTGGTATTCTGGGTACCTCCTGGCTTAGAACACTGTTACGTTCTCAGTGCCCGAGGAACGCAGCTAGTTGAAAGCTGGCTTGTAGGCGTGCTTCCTTGTGCGAGCTGAGTTCAGGGCAGGACCCTCCCGCATTCTGACTGCCCGTAGACGTAGGTCCCAGCATCCTTATGTTAGGTGCCGGAAGAGGTTGTGTGAAGAGCATGTGGAAGTGACAGGATTCTCAAGTGTATCTGATCTCAATGCAGACATTGCAAACGTCCTTGTTCAATGAGAGTGTAGCTCGGTCCTAGCTCCCATCAAAGTGTCTAGCAGACATCTGCCTGCAAAGCATACACACTTCCGAGAGTTGGGCTTATGGACTGTCCCTCCCACATCCTGCCTGCACGTACACCGCGCTCCTAACAGGCCTAGCCCGATGCGTGCCTGAAGTGTTGTGAGAGGTAAGTGGAAAGTCCCGGCCCACAAGACTAGTGCATCCAAGCTCAACCCAGCGATTTCCTAGTATTTCCTGTGTGAGCCAGGTGCTACATCCTAAGTGCCATACGAGAGAAGCTAGCTGAACGCCTTGTCCGAAAGCAACTTACTTCGGAGAGTTGAGCTCACCCTCAGTCCTCACAGTTGCACACTGCCTGCAGAAAGAGTTTCCAACATCTGCACCACAGCCGTTTGTCAGAGGCTTGTGAGACGCAAGTGGAATAAGCAGACCTGGAGGGTGTCTCCAGCTGCAGTGGAGTGGTATTCTGGGTACCTCCTGGCTTAGAACACTGTTACGTTCTCAGTGCCCGAGGAACGCAGCTAGTTGAAAGCTGGCTTGTAGGCGTGCTTCCTTGTGCGAGCTGAGTTCAGGGCAGGACCCTCCCGCATTCTGACTGCCCGTAGACGTAGGTCCCAGCATCCTTATGTTAGGTGCCGGAAGAGGTTGTGTGAAGAGCATGTGGAAGTGACAGGATTCTCCTCAGGTGTATCTGATCTCAATGCAGACATTGCAAACGTCCTTGTTCAATGAGAGTGTAGCTCGGTCCTAGCTCCCATCAAAGTGTCTAGCAGACATCTGCCTGCAAAGCATACACACTTCCGAGAGTTGGGCTTATGGACTGTCCCTCCCACATCCTGCCTGCACGTACACCGCGCTCCTAACAGGCCTAGCCCCGATGCGTGCCTGAAGTGTTGTGAGAGGTAAGTGGAAAGTCCCGGCCCACAAGACTAGTGCATCCAAGCTCAACCCAGCGATTTCCTAGTATTTCCTGTGTGAGCCAGGTGCTACATCCTAAGTGCCATACGAGAGAAGCTAGCTGAACGCCTTGTCCGAAAGCAACTTACTTCGGAGAGTTGAGCTCACCCTCAGTCCCTCACAGTTGCACACTGCCTGCAGAAAGAGTTTCCAACATCTGCACCACAGCCGTTTGTCAGAGGCTTGTGAGACGCAAGTGGAATAAGCAGACCTGGAGGGTGTCTCCAGCTGCAGTGGAGTGGTATTCTGGGTACCTCCTGGCTTAGAACACTGTTACGTTCTCAGTGCCCGAGGAACGCAGCTAGTTGAAAGCTGGCTTGTAGGCGTGCTTCCTTGTGCGAGCTGAGTTCAGGGCAGGACCCTCCCGCATTCTGACTGCCCGTAGACGTAGGTCCCAGCATCCTTATGTTAGGTGCCGGAAGAGGTTGTGTGAAGAGCATGTGGAAGTGACAGGATTCTCCTCAGGTGTATCTGATCTCAATGCAGACATTGCAAACGTCCTTGTTCAATGAGAGTGTAGCTCGGTCCTAGCTCCATCAAAGTGTCTAGCAGACATCTGCCTGCAAAGCATACACACTTCCGAGAGTTGGGCTTATGGACTGTCCCTCCCACATCCTGCCTGCACGTACACCGCGCTCCTAACAGGCCTAGCCCCGATGCGTGCCTGAAGTGTTGTGAGAGGTAAGTGGAAAGTCCCGGCCCACAAGACTAGTGCATCCAAGCTCAACCCAGCGATTTCCTAGTATTTCCTGTGTGAGCCAGGTGCTACATCCTAAGTGCCATACGAGAGAAGCTAGCTGAACGCCTTGTCCGAAAGCAACTTACTTCGGAGAGTTGAGCTCACCCTCAGTCCCTCACAGTTGCACACTGCCTGCAGAAAGAGTTTCCAACATCTGCACCACAGCCGTTTGTCAGAGGCTTGTGAGACGCAAGTGGAATAAGCAGACCTGGAGGGTGTCTCCAGCTGCAGTGGAGTGGTATTCTGGGTACCTCCTGGCTTAGAACACTGTTACGTTCTCAGTGCCCGAGGAACGCAGCTAGTTGAAAGCTGGCTTGTAGGCGTGCTTCCTTGTGCGAGCTGAGTTCAGGGCAGGACCCTCCCGCATTCTGACTGCCCGTAGACGTAGGTCCCAGCATCCTTATGTTAGGTGCCGGAAGAGGTTGTGTGAAGAGCATGTGGAAGTGACAGGATTCTCCTCAGGTGTATCTGATCTCAATGCAGACATTGCAAACGTCCTTGTTCAATGAGAGTGTAGCTCGGTCCTAGCTCCCATCAAAGTGTCTAGCAGACATCTGCCTGCAAAGCATACACACTTCCGAGAGTTGGGCTTATGGACTGTCCCTCCCACATCCTGCCTGCACGTACACCGCGCTCCTAACAGGCCTAGCCCCGATGCGTGCCTGAAGTGTTGTGAGAGGTAAGTGGAAAGTCCCGGCCCACAAGACTAGTGCATCCAAGCTCAACCCAGCGATTTCCTAGTATTTCCTGTGTGAGCCAGGTGCTACATCCTAAGTGCCATACGAGAGAAGCTAGCTGAACGCCTTGTCCGAAAGCAACTTACTTCGGAGAGTTGAGCTCACCCTCAGTCCCTCACAGTTGCACACTGCCTGCAGAAAGAGTTTCCAACATCTGCACCACAGCCGTTTGTCAGAGGCTTGTGAGACGCAAGTGGAATAAGCAGACCTGGAGGGTGTCTCCAGCTGCAGTGGAGTGGTATTCTGGGTACCTCCTGGCTTAGAACACTGTTACGTTCTCAGTGCCCGAGGAACGCAGCTAGTTGAAAGCTGGCTTGTAGGCGTGCTTCCTTGTGCGAGCTGAGTTCAGGGCAGGACCCTCCCGCATTCTGACTGCCCGTAGAAGTAGGTCCCAGCATCCTTATGTTAGGTGCCGGAAGAGGTTGTGTGAAGAGCATGTGGAAGTGACAGGATTCTCCTCAAGTGTATCTGATCTCAATGCAGACATTGCAAACGTCCTTGTTCAATGAGAGTGTAGCTCGGTCCTAGCTCCCATCAAAGTGTCTAGCAGACATCTGCCTGCAAAGCATACACACTTCCGAGAGTTGGGCTTATGGACTGTCCCTCCCACATCCTGCCTGCAAGTACACCGCGCTCCTAACAGGCCTAGGCCCTATGCGTGCCTGAAGTTTTGTGAGAGGTAAGTGGAAAGTCCCGGCCCAGAGGACTAGTGCATCCAAGCTCAACCCAGCGAATTCCTAGTGTTTCTGTCTGAGCCGGGTGCTACATCCTAAGTGCCATACGAGAGAAGCTAGCTGAACGCCTTGTCCGAAAGCAACTTACTTCGGAGAGTTGAGCTCACCCACAGTCCCTCACAGTTGCACACTGCCTGCAGAATGAGTTTCGAACATCTGCACCAGAGCCGTTTCTCAGAGGCTTGTGAGACGCAAGTGGAATAAGCAGACCTGGATGGCGTTTCCAGCTGCAGAGGAGTGGTATTCTGGGTACCTTCTGGCTTAGAGTACTGCTACGTTCTCAGTGCCCTAAGAACGCAGCTAGTTGAAAGCTGGCTTGTAGGCATGCCTCCTTGTGCGAGCTGAGGTAAGGGCAGGACCCGAACGCATCCTGCCTGCCCGTAGACCAAGGTCCCAGCATCCTTATGTTAGGCGCCAGGAGAGTTTGTGTGAAAAGCATGTGGAAGTGACAGGACTCTGCTCAAGTGAATCTGAGTCCAATACAGACATTGCAAACGTCCTTGTTCAATGAGAGTGTAGCTCGGTCCTAGCACCCATCAAAAAGTGTCTTCCAGACACCTGCCTGCAAAGCATACACACTTCCGAGAGTTGAGCTTATGGACTGTCCCTGCCACATCCTGCCTGCAGGTACACCGCGCTCCTAACTGGCCTAGCCCCGATGCGTGACTGAAGTGGTGTGAGAGGTAAGTGGAAACTCCCGGCCCACAAGACTAGTGCTTCCAAGCTCAATCCAGCGAATTCCTAGTATTTCCTGGGTGAGCCAGGTGCCGCATCCTAAGTGCCATACGAGAGAAGCTAGCTGAACGCCTTGTCCAAAAGCAACTTACTTCGGAGAGTTGAGCTCACCCTCAGTACCTCACAGTTGCAAACTGCCTGCAGAAAGAGTTTCCAACATCTGCACCAGAGACGTTTGTCAGAGGCTTGTCAGACGCAAGTGGAATAAGCAGACCTGAAGGGTGTCTCCAGCTGCATTGCAGTGGTATTCTGAATACCTCCTGGCTTAGAGTACTGCTACATTCTCAGTGCCCTATGAACGCAGCTAGTTGAAAGCTGGCTTGTAGGGGTGCTTCCTTCTGCGAGCTGAGTTCAGGGCAGGACCCTCCCGCATTATGACTGCCCGTAGACATTGGTACCAGCATCCTTATGTTAGCCGCCGGAAGAGGTTGTGGGAAGAGCATGTGGAAGTGACAGTATTCTCCTCAAGTGTATCTGATCTCAATGCAGACATTGCAAACGTCCTTGTTCAATGAGAGTGTAGCTCGGTTCTAGCACCCATCAATAAGTGTCTTCCCGACATCTGCCTGCAAAGCATACACAATTCCGAGAGTTGAGCTTATGGACTGTCCTCCCACAATCCTGCCTGCACGTACACCGCGCTCCTAACAGGCCTAGCCCCGATGCGTGCCTGAAGTGTTGTGAGAGGTAAGTGGAAAATTCCGGCCCTGAAGACTAGTGCATCCAAGCTCAATGCAGCGAATTCCTAGTATTTCCTGTGTGAGCCAGGTGCTGCATCCTAAGGGCCATAGGAGAGAAGTTAGCTGAACGCCTTGTCCAAAAGCAACTTCTTTCGGAGAGCTGCGCTGACTCTCAGTCCCTCACAGTTGCACACTGCCTTCAGAATGAGTTTCGAACATCTGCACCAGAGCCGTTTCTCAGAGGCTTGTGAGACGCAAGTGGAATAAGCAGACCTGGATGGTGTTTCCAGCTGCAGTGGAGTGGTATTCTGGGTACCTCTTGGCTTAGAGTACTGCTACGTTCTCAGTGCCCTAAGAACGCAGCTAGTTGAAACCTGGCTTGTAGGCATGCTTCCTTGTGCGAGCTGAGGTCAGGGCAGGACCGGCCCGCATCCTGCCAGCCAGTAGACAAAGGTCCCAGCATCCTTATGTTAGACGCCGGAAGAGGTTGTGAAAAGCATGTGGAAGTGACAGGACTCTGCTCAAGTGAATCTGAGTCCAATACAGACATCGCAATCGTCCTTGTTCAATGAGAGTGTAGCTCGGTCCTAGCACCCATCAAAAGTTTCTTCCAGACATCTGCCTGCAAAGCATACACACATCCCAGAGTTGAGCTTATGGACTGTCCCTCCCACATCCTGCCTGCAGTACACCGCGTCCCTAACAGGCCTAGCCCCGATGCGTGCCTGAAGTGTTGTGAGAGGTACGTGGAAAGTCCTGGCCCTCAACACTAGTGCATTCAAGCTCAAAACAGTGAATTCCTAGTATTTCCTGTGTGAGCCAAGTGCTGCATGAAGGAGTGAGAAAAAGTTTGTGTGACGGAAAGAGCCTAGATTCTAAGGGGCACTGTGTAGAATAAGCTTGCCTTCTATACACCTGATCAAATCACGTTTGGGATTGGTTTATTTTATTAAGACAACTTCTAACACCATGTCTC
>NW_024571080.1:0-12263 GCF_018345385.1 Vulpes lagopus | reverse complement strand
ACCTGGTCCAGGTGAGGCTCAATTTGTGGAACACAGTAACCGGTCCCAATTAATGCCCAGTTTGAGACCAGAGATAACAGGGCCAGGTGAGGCCCAATGGGAATCAGAGTCACCAGGTCAAGTGCGCCAGGTGGGACACATTCACCAGATCCAGTAGTCTCAGTGCAGACAAGAATCACCAGGTCCAGGTGGGGCCCAGGTAAGGACCAGAGTTACCAAGGTCGAGGTGAGTCCCCGGTGGGAACACACAAACCATGTTCCAATGATGCCCATCTCAGGACCATAGTCACCAGGTCCACTTGAGGACCAGTGGGGACCAGATTCACACAGGTCCAGGGGAGGCCCATGTGGACACCAGAGTTTCCATTAAAGGAGATTCTAGAAGGACAGCATGGTCCACCAGGTCTAGTGTGGTCCATGTGAGAACCAGATCACCAGGTACAGGTGAGGCCCAGGTGGGAACCAGAATCAGCAGGTCCAGGTAAGGCCAAGGTGGGGACCACAGTCACCAGGTCCAGGTGAAAACCAAGCTGAGGACCAGAATCACCAAATCCAGGTGAGGCCCGGGGTAGGGGGACTGAGTCACCAGCACAGGAGAGGCTACAAGAACACAGGGACACCAGGTCCACGTGTGGTTCATGTGGAAACCAGAGTCACCAGGTCCAGGTGAAGCCCAGGTGAGGACCAAATTAAATGTTCCAGAGTCTCACTTGGGAAACAGACTAAACATATCCTGATGATGCCCAGGTGAGTACAAGAGTCACCAGGTCCAGGGAGGTGCACGTGAGAACCAGAGTCACCAGGTCCAGGTGATACCCAGGAGGGGACCAGATTCACCAGGTCCAGTAAGGCCCAGGTGTAACTCAGTCACCTGGTCTGGGTGAGACACAGGTGGGGACAAAAGTCATAAGACCAGTTGAGGCCCAGGTGGAACATAGTTTCCAGGTCCAGGTGAGGCCAAACAAAGTACCAGAGGCACAAGACCAGCTGAGGCCCAGTTGGGGACTGGAGTGACCAAGTATAGGTTAGGTTAGAAGGACACCACAGTCATAAAAACACAGCTAGTTGAAAACGGGCTTCTAGGGATGCTTCCTTGTGAGAGCTGAGCTCAGGGCAGGACCTGCCCACATCCTGGCTACCTGCAGACATACCTCCTATCATCCTTAAGTGAGGTGCTGGAAGAGGTTGTGTGAAAAGCATGTGGAAGTGTCTGGCCTGTACTCAAGTGAATCTGAATTCAATACAGGGATTTCCAACAGCCTTGTTCAATGAGAGTCGTGCTAGGTTCTATCTCCCCTGTAGGAGTGGCAAGCAAACATGTACCCACAAGGCATTCACATTTCTGAGAGTTGAGCTTATGGCCTGTCCCTCCCAATCCTGACTGCCTGTACGGTTCGCTTCCACAGGATTTCGTTCTACGCAGAACAGTAGCAGAGAGAGAACCAAGTGACTTGCTTGTCACTTTCGCACCTCCCGGACAGCTTCATCCACAGCCTGCATACACCCTTACACTGCTGCTACATTGTCATGGCCGTAAGAACGCAGCTACTGGAAAGCTGCACTGAGGCATGCTTCCCTTGAGATATGAGTTCAAGGCAGGACCCCACCGCATAATAACTGCCTGTAGATGTAGCTGCCAACATCCTCATTTTAGGAGCAGGAGAGGTTGTCAGAAATGCATGTGGAAGCACAGGCTGTACTCACGTGTATGTGAGTTGAATACAGCGATTGCCAACGTCCCTGTTCAATTAGAGTGTAGCTAGGTTCTAACTCCCCTGTATGAGTGGGGGCAGACATCTGCCTCCCAGGCATACACGCTCCTGAGAGTGAGCTTATGGCCTGTCCCTCCCACATCCTGCCTGCAGGTACACCTCGCTCCAACAGGCCTAGGCTCCGATGCGGAACTGAAGTGTTGTGAGAGGTAAGTGGAAAGTCCTGGCCCACAAGACTAGTGCCTCCTGATCAATGCGCCCTGATTTCCTAGGAATTCCTATGTTAGCCAGGTGCTACATCCTAAGTTCCATACGAGAGAAGCTAGCTGGACGCCTAGTCCCAAGGCAAACTTACTTCTAGGAGTTGAGCTCACCCTCAGTCCCTCACAGTTGCACACTGTCTGCAGAATGAGTTTCGAACGTCTGCACCACAGCCGTTTGTCACAAGCTTGTGAGACGCAAGTGGAATAAGCAGACCTGGAGGGTGACTCCAACTGCAGTGGAGTGGTATTCTAGGTAACTCCTGGCTTAGAGTACTTCTATGATTTCAGTGCCCTAAGAGCGCAGGTAGTTTGAAACCTGGCTTGTAGGGCATGGCTTCCTAGTGCGAGCTGAGTCAGGGCAGGACCCTCCCGCATCCTACTGCCCGTAGACATCGTTCCCTAGCATCCTTATGTAGGGCGCACGGAGAGCTTGTGTGAAAAGCATGTGGAAGTGACAGGATTCTCCTCAAGTGAATCTGATCTCAAATACAGACATTGCAAACGTCCAATGAGAGGGAAGCTCGTCCTAGGTCCCATCAAAGTGTCTAACAGGCATCTGGCCTGCAAAGCGTACACCAATTCTGGAGGTGAGCTTATGAGTTTCCCTCCCACATCCTGCCTGAGGTACACCCCGCTCCTAACAGACCGTAGCCCCGATGCGTGCTGAAGTGTTGGGAGAGGTAAGTGGAAAGTCCCGGCCCACCAAGACTAGTGCCTCCAAGCTCAATCCAGCGATTTCCTAGTATTTCCTCTGTAAGCCAGGTGCTACATCCTAAGTACCATACTAGAGAAGATAGCTGAACGCCTTGTCCGAGAGCAAATTACTTCGGAGAGTTGAGCTCACCCTCAGTCCCTCACAGTTGCACACTGCCTGCAGAAAAGAGTTTCCAACATCTGCACCAGAGGCGTTTGTCAGAGGCTTGTGAGACGCAAGTGGAATAAGCAGACCTGAAGGGTGTCTCCAGCTACAGTGGAGTTGTATTCTGGGTACCTCCTGGCTTAGAACACTGTTACGTTCTCAGTGCCCTAATAACTCAGCTAGTTGAAAGCTGGCTTGTAGGCATGCTTCCTTGTGCGAGCTGAGGTCAGGGCAGGACCCTCCGGCATCCTGACTGCCCGTAGATATAGGTGACAGCATCCTTAGGTTAGGCGCAGGAAGACGTTGTGTGAAAAGCATGTGGAAAAGTGACAGGATTCTCTCAAGTGTATCTCATCTCCAATACAGACATTGCAAACGTCCTTGTTCAATGAGAGTGTAGCTCGGTCCTAGCTGCCCATCAAACTGTGTAGCAGACATCTGTCTGCAAAGCATACACACTTCCGAGAGTTGAGCTTATGGACTGTCCCTCCCACATCCTGCCTGCAGGTACACCGCGCTCCTAACAGGCCTAGCCCCGATGCGTGCCTGAAGTGTTGTGAGAGGTAAGTGGAAAGTCCCGGCCCACAAGACTAGTGCCTCCAAGCTCAATCCAGCGAGTTCCTAGTATTTCCTGTGTGAGCCAGGTGCTACATCCTAAGTGCCATACGAGAGAAGCTAGCTGAACGCCTTGTCCAAAAGCAACTTACTTCGGAGAGTTGAGCTCACCCTCAGTCGCTCACAGTTGCACATTGCCTGCAGAATGAGTTTCCAACATCTGCACCACAGCCTTTTGTGAGAGACTTGTGAGACGCAAGGGGAATAAGCAGACCTGGAGGGTGTCTCCAGCTGCAGTGGAGTGGTATTCTGGGTACCTCCTGCTTAGAGTACTGCTACGTTCTCAGTGCCCAGCTACTTGAAAGAACACAGCTGGTTGAAAGCTGGCTTGTAGGCATGCTTCCTTGTGCGAGCTGAGGTCAGGGCAGGACCCTTCCACATCCTGACTGCCCGTAGACCTAGGTCCCAGCATCCTTATTTTAGGTGCCGGAAGAGGTTGTGTGAAAAGCATATGGAAGTGACAGGACTCTGCTCAAGTGAATCTGAGTCCAATACAGACATTGCAAACGTCCTTGTTCAATGAGAGTGTAGCTCGGTCCCAGCTCCCATCAATAAGTGTCTAGCAGCCATCTGCCTGGAAAGCGTACAAACTTCCGAGAGTTGAGCTTATGGCCTATCACTCCCACATCCTGACTGCCTGTACGGTTCGCTTGTACAGCATTTCATTCTACGCGGCACAGGAGCAGAGAGAGCACAAATGACTGGCTTGTCAATTTCGCGTCTAGCGGACAGCTGCCTCCAAGGCATGCACACTCCTTTGGGTTGAGCTGATGGCTTCAACCTCCCACATGCTGACCGCCTGTACCCTTTGCAGCCAAGGGATTTTGTTGGACACGGGATTCAAGCTTTGTGAGAGGCAAGTGTCTCTTTGCTCAATCCAGTGACTTCTGATGACTTCCTCCCTCAGATGGGTGGTACATAGTAACTTCCAACCCTGAGTACCTAGTTGCAAGCTCTCTCTCGGGGGAAATTCCTTCTGTGAGATGAGCTGATTCGCGGTCCTTCCCACTTACACACTGCCTGCACATAGAGTTATGAACATCGTCACTAGACATGTTTGTCAGAAGCTCATGGGACGCAAGGGGAAAGCTGCAGGCCTCAATGGTGCTGTCACTCGGTGCAGTAGAGCAATATTCAAGAAACGTCCTGACTTCCAGTGCTGCTACGTTCTCACGGCCATAAGAACGCAGCTAGTGAAAAGCTGCATTCGGGGCAGGCTTCCTTTTGAGAGTTGAGCTCAAGGAAGGACCGTCCATCTCGGGTCCCCCTGTGGGTGGAGCTGCTAACATCCTCATGTCAGGTGCAGGGAGACGTTGTGAGAAATGCCTGTGGAAACGTCAGGCCTGCCCTCATGGCAAGGTGAGTTGAATACAGCGATTGCCAATGTCCTTGTTCAATTAGAGTGTAGCTAGGTTCTAACTCCCCTGTATGAGTGGGGAGCAGACATCTGCCTCCCAGGCATACACGACCATGAGAGTTGACCTTATGGCCTGTCCCTCCCACATCCTGCCTGCAGGTACACCTCGCTCCTAACAGGTCTAGGCTCGATGCATGACTGAATTGTTGTGAGAGGTAAGTGGAAAGTCCTGGCCTACAAGACTAGTGCATCCAAGCTCAATCAGGCGGTTTCCTAGTATTTCCTGTGTGACCCCAGGTGCTACATCCTAAGTGCCATACGAGAGAAGCTACCTGTACGCCTTGTCCAAAAGCAACTTTCTTGGGAGAGTTGAGCTCACCCTCAGTCCCTCAGAGTTGCACACTGCCTGCAGAAAAGGTTTCCGAAATCTGCACCAGAGCCGTTTGTCAGAGGCTTGTGAGTCGCAATTGGAATAAGCAGACCTGGAGGGTGTCTCCAGCTGCAGTGGAGTGGTATTCTGGGAACCTCCTGGATTTGAATATGGCTACGTTCTCCGTGCCTTAAGAACGCAGCTAGTTGAAAGCTGGCTGGTAGGCATGCTTCCTTGTGAGAACTTAGGTAAGGGCAGGACCGTGCCACATCCTGACTGCCCGTAGACGTAGGTCCCAGCATCCTTATGTTAGGAGTCAGAAGAGGTTGTGAAAAAGCATGTGGAAGTGACAGGACTCTGCTCAAGTGTATCTGATCTCAATACAGACATTGCAAACGTCCTTGTTCAATGAGAGTGTAGCTCAGGCCTAGATCCCATCAAAGCGTATAGCAGACAATTGCCTGCAAAGCGTACACACTTCCGAGAGTTGAGCTTATGGACTATCCCTCCCACATCGTGTTGGCAGATACACCGTGCTACTAACAGGCCTAGCCCCGATGCGTGACTGAAGTGTTGTGAGAGGTAAGTGGAAAGTCCCGGCCCACAAGACTAGTGCATGCAAGCTCAACCCAGCGATTTCCTACTATTTCCTGTGTGACCCAGGTGCTACATCCTAAGTGCCATACGAGAGAAGCTAGCTGAACGCCTTGTCCAAAAGCAACTTACTTCGGATACTTGAGCTCACCCTCAGTCACTCACAGTTGCACACTGCCTGCAGAAAGAGTTCCCAACATCTGCACCACAGCCGTTTGTCAGAGGCTTGTGAGACGCAACTGGAATAAGCAGACCTGGAGGGTGTCTCCAGCTGCAGTGGAGTGGTATTCTGGGAACCTCCTGGCTTAGAACACTGTTACATTCTCAGTGCCCGAGGAACGCAGGTAGTTGAAAGCTGGCTTGTAGGCGTGCTTCCTTGTGCGAGCTGAGTTCAGGGAAGGAGCCTCCCGCATTCTGACTGCCCTTAGATGTAGGTCCCAGCATCCTTATGTTAGGTGCCGGAAGAGGTTGTGTGAAGAGCATGTGGAAGTGACAGGATTATCCTCAGGTGTACCTGATCTCAATGCAGACATTGCAAACGTCCTTGTTCAATGAGAGTGTAGCTCGGTCCTAGCTCCCATCAAAGTGTCTAGCAGACATCTGCCTGCAAACCATACACACTTCCGAGAGTTGGGCTTATGGACTGTCCCTCCCACATCCTGCCTACACGTACACCGCGCTCCTAACAGGCCTAGACCCGATGCGTGCCTGAGGTGTTGTGAGAGGTAACTGGAAAGTCCCGGCCCACAAGACTAGTGCATCCAAGCTCAACCCAGCGATTTCCTAGTATTTCCTGTGTGAGTCAGGTGCTACATCCTAAGGGCCATACGAGAGAAGCTAGTTGAACGCCTTGTCCGAAAGCAACTTACTTCGGAGAGTTGAGCTCACCCTCAGTCCCTCACAGTTGCACACGGCCTGAAGAAAGAGTTTCCAACATCTGCACCAGAGCCGTTTGTCAGAGGCTTGTGAGACACAAGTGGAATAAGCAGACCTGGAGGGTGTCTCCAGCTACAGTGGAGTGGTATTCTTGGTACCTCCTGGCTAAGAACACTGTTACGTTCAGTGCCCGAGGAATGCAGCTAGTTGAAAGCTGGCTTGTAGGCGTGCTTCCTTGTGTGAGCTGAGTCACTGCAGGAGCCTCCCGCATTCTGACTGCCCGTAGACGTAGGTCCCAGCATCCTTATGTTAGGTGCCGGAAGAGGTTGTGTGAAGAGCATGTGGAAGTGACAGGATTCTCCTCGGGTGTATCTAATCACAATGCAGACATTGCAAACGTCCTTGTTCAATGAGAGTGTAGCTCGATCCTAGCTCCCATCAAAGTGTCTAGCAGACATCTGCCTGCAAAGCATACACACTTCCGAGAGTTGGGCTTATGGACTGTCCCTCCCACATCCTGCCTGCACGTACACCGCGCTCCTAACAGGCCTAGCCCCGATGCGTGCCTGAAGTGTTGTGAGAGGTAAGTGGAAAGTCCAGGCCCACAAGACTAGTGCATCCAAGCTCAACCCAGCGATTTCCTAGTATTTCCTGTGTGAGCCAGGTGCGACATCCTAAGTGCCATACGAGAGAAGCTAGCTGAACGCCTTGTCCGAAAGCAACTTACTTCGGAGAGTTGAGCTCACCCTCAGTCACTCACAGTTGCACACTGCCTGCAGAAAGAGTTTACAACATCTGCACCACAGCCGTTTGTCAGAGGCTTGTGAGACGCAATTGGAATAAGCAGACCTGGAGGGTGTCTCCAGCTGCAGTGGAGTGGTATTCTGGGTACCTCCTGGCTAAGAACACTGTTACGTTCTCAGTGCCCGAGGAACACAGCTAGTTGAAAGCTGGCTTATAGGCGTGCTTCCTTGTGTGAGCTGAGTTCACGGCAGGAGCTTCCCGCATTCTGACTGCCCGTAGACGTAGGTCCCAGCATCCTTATGTTAGGTGCCGGAAGAGGTTGTGTGAAGAGCATGTAGAAGTGACAGGATTCCCCTCAGGTGTATCTGATCTCAATGCAGACATTGCAAACGTCCTTGTTCAATGAGAGTGTAGCTCGGGCCTAGCTCCCATCAAAGTGTCTAGCAGACATCTGCCTGGAAAGCGTACACAATTCCGTGAGTCGGGGTAATGGACTGTCCCTCCCACATCCTGCCTGCACGTACACCACGCTCCTAACAGGCCTAGCCCCATGCATGCCTGAAGTGTTGTGAGAGGTAAGTGGAAAGTCCCGGCCCACAAGACTAGTGCATCCAAGCTCAACCCAGCGATTTCCTAGTATTTCCTGTGTGAGCCAGGTGCGACATCCTAAGTGCCATACGAGAGAAGCTAGCTGAACGCATTGTTTGAAAGCAACTTCCTTCGGAGAGTTGAGCTCACCCTCAGTCCCTCACAGTTGCACACTGCCTGCAGAAAGAGTTTCCAACATCTGCACCACAGCCGATTGTCAGAGGCTTGTGAGTAGCAAGTGGAATAAGCAGACCTTGGAGGGTGTGTCCTGCTGCAGTGGAGTGGTATTCTGGGTACCTCCTTGCTTAGTACACTGTTACGTTCTCAGTGCCCGAGGAACGCAGCTAGTTGAAAGCTGGCTTGTAGGCGTGCTTCCTTGTGCGAGCTGAGCTCAGGGCAGGACCCTCCCGCATTCTGACTGCCCGTAGACGTAGGTCCCAGCATCCTTATGTTAGGTGCCGGAAGAGGTTGTGTGAAGAGCATGTGGAAGTGACAGGATTCTCCTCAACTGTATCTGATCTCAATGCAGACATTGCAAACGTCCTTTTTCAATGAGAGTGTAGCTCGGTCCTAGCTCCCATCCAAGAGTCTAGCAGACATTTGCCTGCAACACATACACACTTCTGAGAGTTGGGCTTATGGACTGTCCCTCCCACATGCTGCCTGCACCTACAATGCGCTCCTAACAGGCCTAGCCCCTATGCGTGCCTGAAGTGTTGTAAGAGGTAAGTGGAAAGTCCCGGCCCACAAGACTAGTGCATCCAAGCTCAACCCAGCGATTTCCTACTATTTCCCGTGTCAGCCAGGCAACACCGGATTCAGTGGCATTGAATCCAGCTCTCCAGAGGTGAAAGGCTATTGGGGTTTGGATGCATCTGCTCAGACTACTTCTCATGAACTCACCATTCCAAACGATTTGATTGGCTGCATAATGAGGCGTCAAGGCACCAAAATCAATGAGATCCGTCAGATGTCGGGGGCTGTTATGTTCTCAGTGCCGGAGGAACGAAGCTAGGTGAAAGCTGGCTTGTAGACGTGCTTCCTTGTGCGAGCTGAGTTCAGGGCAGGAGCCTCCCGCATTCTGACTGCCCGTAGACGTAGGTCCCAGCATCCTTATATTAGGTGCCAAAAGAGGTTGTGTGAAGGGCATGTGGAAGTGACAGGATTCTCCTCAAGTGTATCTGATCTCAATGCAGACATTGCAAACCTCCTTGTTCAATGAGAGTGTAGCTCGGTCCTAGCTCCCATCAAAGTGTCTAGCAGACATCTGCCTGCAAAGCATACACACTTCCTAGAGTTGGGCTTATGGTCAGTCCCTCCCACATCCTGCCTGCACATACACCGCGCTCCTAACAAGCCTAGCCCCGATGCGTGCCTGAAGTGTTGTGAGAGGTAAGTGGAAAGTCCCGGCCCACAAGACTAGTGCATCCAAGCTCAACCCAGCGATTTCCTAGTATTTCCTGTGTGAGCCAGTTGCGACATCCTAAGTGCCATACGAGAGAAGCTAGCTGAACGCCTTGTCCGAAAGCAACTTACTTCGGAGAGTTGAGCTCACCCTCAGTCCCTCACAGTTGCACACTGCCTGCAGAAAGAGTTTCCAACATCTGCACCACAGCCGTTTGTCAGAGGCTTGTGAGACGCAAGTGGAATAAGCAGACCTGGAGGGTGTCTCCACTGCAGTGGAGTGGTATTCTGGGTACCTCCTGGCTTAGAACACTGTTACGTTCTCAGTGCCCGAGGATCGCAGCTAGTTGAAAGCTGGCTTGTAGGCGTGCTTCCTTGTGCGAGCTGAGTTCAGGGCAGGACCCTCCCGCATTCTGACTGCCCGTAGACGTAGGTCCCAGCATCCTTATATTAGGTGCCGGAAGAGGTTGTGTGAAGAGCATGTGGAAGTGACAGGGATTCTCCTCAAGTGTATCTGATCTCAATGCAGACATTGCAAACGTCCTTGTTCAATGAGAGTGTAGCTCGGTCCTAGCTCCCATCAAAGTGTCTAGCAGACATCTGCCTGCAAAGCATACACACTTCCGAGAGTTGGGCTTATGGACTGTCCCTCCCACATCCTGCCTGCACGTACACCGCGCTCCTAACAGGCCTAGCCCCGATGCGTGCCTGAAGTGTTGTGAGAGGTAAGTGGAAAGTCCCGGCCCACAAGACTAGTGCATCCAAGCTCAACCCAGCGATTTCCTAGTATTTCCTGTGTGATCCAGGTGCGACATCCTAAGTGCCATACGAGAGAATCTAGCTGAACGCCTTGTCCGAAAGCAACTTACTTCGGAGAGTTGAGCTCACCCTCAGTCCCTCACAGTTGCATACTGCCTGCAGAAAGAGTTTCCAACATTTGCACCACAGCCGTTTGTCAGAGGCTTGTGAGACGCAAGTGGAATAAGCAGACCTGGAGGGTGTCTCCAGCTGCAGTGGAGTGGTATTCTGGGTACCTCCTGGCTTAGAACACTGTTACGTTCTCAGTGCCCGAGGAACGCAGCTAGTTGAAAGCTGGCTTGTAGGCGTGCTTCCTTGTGCGAGCTGAGTTCAGGGCAGGACCCTCCCGCATTCTGACTGCCCGTAGACGTAGGTCCCAGCATCCTTATGTTAGGTGCCGGAAGAGGTTGTGTGAAGAGCATGTGGAAGTGACAGGATTCTCCTCAAGTGTATCTGATCTCAATGCAGACATTGCAAACCTCCTTGTTCAATGAGAGTGTAGCTCGGTCCTAGCTCCCATCAAAGTGTCTAGCAGACATCTGCCTGCAAAGCACACACACTTCTGAGAGTTGGGCTTATGGACAGTCCCTCCCACATCCTGCCTGCACGTACACCGCGCTCCTAACAGGCCAAGCACCGATGCGTGCCTGAAGTTTTTTCAGAGGTAAGTGGAAAGTCCCAGCCCACAAGACTAGTGCATCCAAGATCAACCCAGCGATTTCCTAGTATTTCCTGTGTGATCCAGGTGCGACATCCTAAGTGCCATACGAGAGAAGCCCAGCTGAACGTCTTGTCCAAAAGCAACTTACTTCGGAGAGTTGAGCTCACCCTCATTCCCTCACAGTTGCTTACTGCCAGCAGAAAGAGTTTCCAACATGTGCACCACAGCCGCTTGTCAGAGGCTTGTGAGACGCAAGTGGAATAAGCAGATCTGGAGTGTGTCTCCAGCTGCAATTAAGTGGTATTCTGGGTACCTCCTGGCTTAGAACAGTGTTACGTTCTCAGTGCCCGAGGAACGCAGCTAGTTGAGAGCTGGCTTGTAGGCTTGCTCCCTTGTGTGAGCTGAGTTCAGGGCAGGACCCTCCCGGATTCTGATTGCCCGTAGACGTAGGTCCCAGCATCCTTATGTTAGGTGCCGGAAGAGGTTTTTTAAAGAGCATGTGGAAGTGACAGGATTCTCCTCAGGTGTATCTGATCTCAATGCAGACATTGCAAATGTCCTTGTTCAATGAGAGTGTAGCTCGGTCCTAGCTCCCATCAAAGTGTCTAGCAGACATCTGCCTGCAAAGCACACACACTTCCTAGAGTTGGGCTTATGGTCAGTCCCTCCCACATCCTGCCTGCATGTACACTGCGCTCCTAACAGGCCTAGCCCCCGATGCTTGCCTGAAGTGTTGTGAGAGGTAAGTGGAAAGCCCCAGCCCGCAAGACTAGTGAACCCAAGCTCAAACCAGCGATTTCCTAGTATTTCCTGTGTGAGCCAGGTGTGACATCCTAAGTGCCATTCGAGAGAAGCTAGCTGAACGTCTTGTCCGAAAGCAACTTACTTCGGAGAGTTGAGCTCACCCTCAGTCCCTCACAGTTGCACACTGCCTGCAGAAAGAGTTTCCAACATCTGCACCACAGCCGTTTGTCAGAGGCTTGTGAGACGCAAGGGGAATAAGCACACTTGGAGGGTGTCTCCAGCTGCAGTGGATTGGTATTCTGGGTACCTCCTGGCTTAGAACGCTGTTACGTTCTCAGTGCCCGAGGAACGCAGCTAGTTGAAAGCTGGCTTGTAGGCGTGCTTCCTTGTGCGAGCTGAGTTAAGGGCTGGACCCTCCCGCATTCTGAATGCCTGAACACGTAGGTCCCAGCATCCTTATGTTAGGTGCCGGCAGGGGTTGTGTGAAGAGCATGTGGAAGTGACAGGATTCTCCTCAGGTGTATCTGATCTCAATGCAGACATTGCAAATGTCCTTGTTCAATCAGAGTGTAGCTCGGTCATAGCTCCCATCAAGGTGTCTAGCAGACGTCTGCCTGCAAAGCACACACACTTCCGAGAGTTGGGCTTATGGTCAGTCCCTCCCACATCCTTCCAGCA
>NW_024571079.1:0-5948 GCF_018345385.1 Vulpes lagopus | reverse complement strand
GCTACACTCTCATTGAACAAGCACGTTTCAATGTCTGCATTGGAGAATCAGATACACCTGAGGAGAATTCCCTGTCACTTCCACATGCTCTTCACACAACCTCTTCCGGCACCTAACATAAGGATGCTGGGACCTACGTCTACGGGCAGTCAGAATGCGGGAGGGTCCTGCCCTGAACTCAGCTCGCACAAGGAAGCACGCCTACAAGCCAGCTTTCAACTAGCTGCGTTCCTCGGGCACTGAGAACGTAACAGTGTTCTAAGCCAGGAGGTACCCAGAATACCACTCCACTGCAGCTGGAGACACCCTCCAGGTCTGCTTATTCCACTTGCGTCTCACAAGCCTCTGACAAACGGCTGTGGTGCAGATGTTGGAAACTCTTTCTGCAGGCAGTGTGCAACTGTGAGGGACTGAGGGTGAGCTCAACTCTCCGAAGTAAGTTGCTTTCGGACAAGGCGTTCAGCTAGCTTCTCTCGTATGGCACTTAGGATGTCGCACCTGGCTCACACAGGAAATACTAGGAAATCGCTGGGTTGAGCTTGGATGCACTAGTCTTGTGGGCCGGGACTTTCCACTTACCTCTCACAACACTTCAGGCACGCATCGGGGCTAGGCCTGTTAGGAGCGCGGTGTACGTGCAGGCAGGATGTGGGAGGGACAGTCCATAAGCCCAACTCTCGGAAGTGTGTATGCTTTGCAGGCAGATGTCTGCTAGACACTTTGATGGGAGCTAGGACCGAGCTACACTCTCATTGAACAAGGACGTTTGCAATGTCTGCATTGAGATCAGATACACCTGAGGAGAATCCTGTCACTTCCACATGCTCTTCACACAACCTCTTCCGGCACCTAACATAAGGATGCTGGGACCTACGTCTACGGGCAGTCAGAATGCGGGAGGGTCCTGCCCTGAACTCAGCTCGCACAAGGAAGCACGCCTACAAGCCAGCTTTCAACTAGCTGCGTTCCTCGGGCACTGAGAACGTAACAGTGTTCTAAGCCAGGAGGTACCCAGAATACCACTCCACTGCAGCTGGAGACACCCTCCAGGTCTGCTTATTCCACTTGCGTCTCACAAGCCTCTGACAAACGGCTGTGGTGCAGATGTTGGAAACTCTTTCTGCAGGCAGTGTGCAACTGTGAGGGACTGAGGGTGAGCTCAACTCTCCGAAGTAAGTTGCTTTCGGACAAGGCGTTCAGCTAGCTTCTCTCGTATGGCACTTAGGATGTCGCACCTGGCTCACACAGGAAATACTAGGAAATCGCTGGGTTGAGCTTGGATGCACTAGTCTTGTGGGCCGGGACTTTCCACTTACCTCTCACAACACTTCAGGCACGCATCGGGGCTAGGCCTGTTAGGAGCGCGGTGTACGTGCAGGCAGGATGTGGGAGGGACAGTCCATAAGCCCAACTCTCGGAAGTGTGTATGCTTTGCAGGCAGATGTCTGCTAGACACTTTGATGGGAGCTAGGACCGAGCTACACTCTCATTGAACAAGGACGTTTGCAATGTCTGCATTGAGATCAGATACACCTGAGGAGAATCCTGTCACTTCCACATGCTCTTCACACAACCTCTTCCGGCACCTAACATAAGGATGCTGGGACCTACGTCTACGGGCAGTCAGAATGCGGGAGGGTCCTGCCCTGAACTCAGCTCGCACAAGGAAGCACGCCTACAAGCCAGCTTTCAACTAGCTGCGTTCCTCGGGCACTGAGAACGTAACAGTGTTCTAAGCCAGGAGGTACCCAGAATACCACTCCACTGCAGCTGGAGACACCCTCCAGGTCTGCTTATTCCACTTGCGTCTCACAAGCCTCTGACAAACGGCTGTGGTGCAGATGTTGGAAACTCTTTCTGCAGGCAGTGTGCAACTGTGAGGGACTGAGGGTGAGCTCAACTCTCCGAAGTAAGTTGCTTTCGGACAAGGCGTTCAGCTAGCTTCTCTCGTATGGCACTTAGGATGTCGCACCTGGCTCACACAGGAAATACTAGGAAATCGCTGGGTTGAGCTTGGATGCACTAGTCTTGTGGGCCGGGACTTTCCACTTACCTCTCACAACACTTCAGGCACGCATCGGGGCT
The DNA here is from genome assembly GCF_018345385.1 of Vulpes lagopus. Taxonomy (NCBI): domain Eukaryota; kingdom Metazoa; phylum Chordata; class Mammalia; order Carnivora; family Canidae; genus Vulpes; species Vulpes lagopus. The sequence continues at coordinate 3,863 of NW_024571079.1, read as the reverse complement.
AGGCCTGTTAGGAGCGCGGTGTACGTGCAGGCAGGATGTGGGAGGGACAGTCCATAAGCCCAACTCTCGGAAGTGTGTATGCTTTGCAGGCAGATGTCTGCTAGACACTTTGATGGGAGCTAGGACCGAGCTACACTCTCATTGAACAAGGACGTTTGCAATGTCTGCATTGAGATCAGATACACCTGAGGAGAATCCTGTCACTTCCACATGCTCTTCACACAACCTCTTCCGGCACCTAACATAAGGATGCTGGGACCTACGTCTACGGGCAGTCAGAATGCGGGAGGGTCCTGCCCTGAACTCAGCTCGCACAAGGAAGCACGCCTACAAGCCAGCTTTCAACTAGCTGCGTTCCTCGGGCACTGAGAACGTAACAGTGTTCTAAGCCAGGAGGTACCCAGAATACCACTCCACTGCAGCTGGAGACACCCTCCAGGTCTGCTTATTCCACTTGCGTCTCACAAGCCTCTGACAAACGGCTGTGGTGCAGATGTTGGAAACTCTTTCTGCAGGCAGTGTGCAACTGTGAGGGACTGAGGGTGAGCTCAACTCTCCGAAGTAAGTTGCTTTCGGACAAGGCGTTCAGCTAGCTTCTCTCGTATGGCACTTAGGATGTCGCACCTGGCTCACACAGGAAATACTAGGAAATCGCTGGGTTGAGCTTGGATGCACTAGTCTTGTGGGCCGGGACTTTCCACTTACCTCTCACAACACTTCAGGCACGCATCGGGGCTAGGCCTGTTAGGAGCGCGGTGTACGTGCAGGCAGGATGTGGGAGGGACAGTCCATAAGCCCAACTCTCGGAAGTGTGTATGCTTTGCAGGCAGATGTCTGCTAGACACTTTGATGGGAGCTAGGACCGAGCTACACTCTCATTGAACAAGGACGTTTGCAATGTCTGCATTGAGATCAGATACACCTGAGGAGAATCCTGTCACTTCCACATGCTCTTCACACAACCTCTTCCGGCACCTAACATAAGGATGCTGGGACCTACGTCTACGGGCAGTCAGAATGCGGGAGGGTCCTGCCCTGAACTCAGCTCGCACAAGGAAGCACGCCTACAAGCCAGCTTTCAACTAGCTGCGTTCCTCGGGCACTGAGAACGTAACAGTGTTCTAAGCCAGGAGGTACCCAGAATACCACTCCACTGCAGCTGGAGACACCCTCCAGGTCTGCTTATTCCACTTGCGTCTCACAAGCCTCTGACAAACGGCTGTGGTGCAGATGTTGGAAACTCTTTCTGCAGGCAGTGTGCAACTGTGAGGGACTGAGGGTGAGCTCAACTCTCCGAAGTAAGTTGCTTTCGGACAAGGCGTTCAGCTAGCTTCTCTCGTATGGCACTTAGGATGTCGCACCTGGCTCACACAGGAAATACTAGGAAATCGCTGGGTTGAGCTTGGATGCACTAGTCTTGTGGGCCGGGACTTTCCACTTACCTCTCACAACACTTCAGGCACGCATCGGGGCTAGGCCTGTTAGGAGCGCGGTGTACGTGCAGGCAGGATGTGGGAGGGACAGTCCATAAGCCCAACTCTCGGAAGTGTGTATGCTTTGCAGGCAGATGTCTGCTAGACACTTTGATGGGAGCTAGGACCGAGCTACACTCTCATTGAACAAGGACGTTTGCAATGTCTGCATTGAGATCAGATACACCTGAGGAGAATCCTGTCACTTCCACATGCTCTTCACACAACCTCTTCCGGCACCTAACATAAGGATGCTGGGACCTACGTCTACGGGCAGTCAGAATGCGGGAGGGTCCTGCCCTGAACTCAGCTCGCACAAGGAAGCACGCCTACAAGCCAGCTTTCAACTAGCTGCGTTCCTCGGGCACTGAGAACGTAACAGTGTTCTAAGCCAGGAGGTACCCAGAATACCACTCCACTGCAGCTGGAGACACCCTCCAGGTCTGCTTATTCCACTTGCGTCTCACAAGCCTCTGACAAACGGCTGTGGTGCAGATGTTGGAAACTCTTTCTGCAGGCAGTGTGCAACTGTGAGGGACTGAGGGTGAGCTCAACTCTCCGAAGTAAGTTGCTTTCGGACAAGGCGTTCAGCTAGCTTCTCTCGTATGGCACTTAGGATGTCGCACCTGGCTCACACAGGAAATACTAGGAAATCGCTGGGTTGAGCTTGGATGCACTAGTCTTGTGGGCCGGGACTTTCCACTTACCTCTCACAACACTTCAGGCACGCATCGGGGCTAGGCCTGTTAGGAGCGCGGTGTACGTGCAGGCAGGATGTGGGAGGGACAGTCCATAAGCCCAACTCTCGGAAGTGTGTATGCTTTGCAGGCAGATGTCTGCTAGACACTTTGATGGGAGCTAGGACCGAGCTACACTCTCATTGAACAAGGACGTTTGCAATGTCTGCATTGAGATCAGATACACCTGAGGAGAATCCTGTCACTTCCACATGCTCTTCACACAACCTCTTCCGGCACCTAACATAAGGATGCTGGGACCTACGTCTACGGGCAGTCAGAATGCGGGAGGGTCCTGCCCTGAACTCAGCTCGCACAAGGAAGCACGCCTACAAGCCAGCGTTCAACTAGCTGCGTTCCTCGGGCACTGAGAACGTAACAGTGTTCTAAGCCAGGAGGTACCCAGAATACCACTCCACTGCAGCTGGAGACACCCTCCAGGTCTGCTTATTCCACTTGCGTCTCACAAGCCTCTGACAAACGGCTGTGGTGCAGATGTTGGAAACTCTTTCTGCAGGCAGTGTGCAACTGTGAGGGACTGAGGGTGAGCTCAACTCTCCGAAGTAAGTTGCTTTCGGACAAGGCGTTCAGCTAGCTTCTCTCGTATGGCACTTAGGATGTCGCACCTGGCTCACACAGGAAATACTAGGAAATCGCTGGTTGAGCTTGGATGCACTAGTCTTGTGGGCCGGGACTTTCCACTTACCTCTCACAACACTTCAGGCACGCATCGGGGCTAGGCCTGTTAGGAGCGCGGTGTACGTGAGGCAGGATGTGGCAGGATAGCTTGAGCTTGGATGCACTAGTCTTGTGGGCCGGGACTTTCCACTTACCTCTCACAACACTTCAGGCACGCATCGGGGCTAGGCCTGTTAGGAGCGCGGTGTACGTGCAGGCAGGATGTTGGGAGGGACAGTCCATAAGCCAACTCTCGGAAGTGTGTCTGCTTTGCAGGCAGATGTCTGCTAGACACTTTGATGGGAGCTAGGACCGAGCTACACTCTCATTGAACAAGGCGTTTGCAATGTCTGCATTGAGATCAGATACACCTGAGGAGAATCCTGTCACTTCCACATGCTCTTCACACAACCTCTTCCGGCACCTAACATAAGGATGCTGGGACCTACGTCTAGGGCAGTCAGAATGCGGGAGGGTCCTGCCCTGAACTCAGCTCGCACAAGGAAGCACGCCTACAAGCCAGCTTTCAACTAGCTGCGTTCCTCGGGCACTGAGAACGTAACAGTGTTCTAAGCCAGGAGGTACCCAGAATACCACTCCACTGCAGCTGGAGACACCCTCCAGGTCTGCTTATTCCACTTGCGTCTCACAAGCCTCTGACAAACGGCTGTGGTGCAGATGTTGGAAACTCTTTCTGCAGGCAGTGTGCAACTGTGAGGGACTGAGGGTGAGCTCAACTCTCCGAAGTAAGTTGGCTTTCGGGACAAGGCGTTCAGCTAGCTCTCTCGTATGGCACTTAGGATGTCGCACCTGGCTCACACAGGAAATACTAGGAAATTCGCTGGGTTGAGCTTGATGCACTAGTCTTGTGGGCCGGGACTTTCCACTTTACCTCTCACAACACTTCAGGCACGCATCGGGCTAGGCCTGTTAGGCGCGTGTACGTGCAGGCAGGATGTGGAGGGACAGTCCATAA
>NW_024571078.1:0-12272 GCF_018345385.1 Vulpes lagopus | reverse complement strand
GACCATGGCAGAGGGAGAAGTATGCTCCCGATGAGGAGCCCAATGTGGGATGCAATCCCAGAACCCCGGGATCACAGCCTAAGCCAAGGCAGACCTCTAACCACTGAGATACCCAGGTTCCCCTAGGAATTTTAGAAGTTGACCAGATAAACATCAAGTCCTTTAGTTGTTGACTTCAAAATTTTAACTTCTACATCCGAATGAATATAAGATACAAAATTATGTACGTATCCATTTTGCAAATAACATGGACAACATGCATTTGAATAGATTTATTTATCTAGTGAAAGAACTAACAGCATGACAGCTATTCACTGCCCTCCTATGAATGAAAAACGGTATTGATGTTCTAAAAACATGCATTTTTATATTGTTGTTCAGTCAGAACTTGAAATATAACTAAGAATTCCAGGACTCTTAGAATATTAATGAAGAAGGCAAATAATAATTAATTTAACATTTGAAGCAAGTAATAAAAATGTCTATTTCAAAACTGACATTCAAGTTTATTAAAAAAATAAAAAGGGCAGCAATACTGTTGTCATTTTTTCCTTAGAGTCATGAGGATTATTTCAAATGAAGCAACATATTATTGATTGAGAAACTTAATTATATAAAAAGTTAAAGATGTCACATGTAACAAATAAGATGTTCATCTGTTCAAACCAAAATCTCTTTAATAGGGTTAAAATTTTAAATTTTAACTAATCATGTAAATTAATATTCTTAAAAGCATGGCATTCAGAACTATATATGTTAAATACTTCACTATAAGAATTTTTATTGTGGAGGGCAGCCCTGGTGGTCATCAGTTTAGTGCCGCCTCGCCACAAGGCATGATCCTGTAGACCCGATCAGTCCCACGTCGGCTCCCTCATGGAGCCTCTGCCCCTCTGCCTATGTCTCTTCTGCCTCACTCTCTCTATAGATGGTCTCCCATGAATAAAAAATACAATCTTAAAAAAAAAAGAATTTGATTATGAGGGACAACTGGTGGCATAGTGGTGAGCATCTGCCTCAGCGCAAGGGCATGATCCTGGTGTTCCAGGATCAATTCCCCGCATTGGGCCTCCCTGCATGGAAGTCTGCTTCTCTTTCTGCCTGTTTCTCTGCCTCATCACTCTCTCTCATGAATAAATAAATAAAATATTAAAAAAAAAGAATTTAATTATGAACCATGAATGCCTTTTTTATTTTAAAAGGTAAAGTATTTTAACACACGCAATAGAGCAATGTCCACTCTTGACTCATTTTTTGTTTTTGTATTTTTTTGAATGATATAGTGTGGTTGCAAGTCAATATTTTTGCAATTTTAAAATTGAAAACTTTTACTTTATGAATACTAAAAGCCAAGAACTAAACATGAAGAAAGAAAAAAAAGAGCAGAGAATGGGGAGGATGGTGAAGCCAACCATACTTAAGAAGCCGAAAACCATTAGAAAGGAATCACTGAAAGCTATCTACAACAGCCGACCTACAATGGAGAGCAAGCATAATAAAAAATGTCATGGGTGATAGCTTGTAAGGCCGTGGAATGCCAAGAAGCAGTACGAGTGCAATGTTAGCACCTTAATAAGCAATTTATGAGTAATTCAATGGCAAGACTGTTTCTGTTTTTGGAAATGAAAATAATCGATCGAAACAAGAAAAGTCAATCGCGAAATAAAAAAATCGAAACGAAACGAAAATAATCGAATGAAAAGAACGAATTGGGGATCCCTGGGTGGTGGCAAGAGTGGTTTTGGCGCTTGCCTTTGCCAGGCTCGATCTTCCTGGAGACCGGGAATCAAATCCCACATCAGGCTCGCCGGTGCATTGGAAGGGCCTTGTTTCTCCCTCTGCCTAGTCTCTGAGTGCCTCTCTCTCTTGTCACTCTGTGACTATCAAAAATAAATAAAAAAATAAAAAAAAAAAAAACGAATTGAATTGAATCAATAATATCAAATCGAATCGAAAATAATCGAATAGGACAAAAATCGGAAACGAAAATAATCAAATAGAAACAACAATTATCAAATCCGAAACGACAAAAGTCAAATCGAAATGAAAATAATCGAATCGAAAAGAAAAATAATCAAATTTAACAGAAACGCATTTGAATCGAACGACAAAAATCAAATCGAATCGAAATTAATCAAATTGAAACGAGAGAAAACAAATCGAATCAAAAATAATCGAATCGAATCAAAATACACAAATCGAAATGAAAATAATCGAATCGAATTGAAAAAATTCGAATTTGACAAGAAACGAAATGAATTGAATAGGAATAAAATCAAATATAATTAGAAAATAAAAAATCGAAACGAAAATATCATCGAAACGAAAATAAATGAATCGAAACGAAAAAAATCAAGTAGAAGTGAAAAAAATCGAAACGAATCGAAAATAATCAAATCGTATCAAAAATAATCAAATCGAATGAAAATATTAAAATTGAAACGATATTAATCAATTCGTGAAAGTCAAAATAATTCTAATAGAAATGAAATAATATAAACGAATCGAAAATACTGAATTGGAAACGATAAAACTAATCGAATCCAATGATAACAAAAATTCGAATCAAAACGAAAAATAATCGAATCGGAAAAGAAAAAAATCGATCAAATAGCATCAAATCCCCCCCCCCCCCCCCCGCCAAAATATCGAATCGATCGAATTGAAATAATAGAATATGAACGAAAATAACGAATCGAAACAATAATAATCGAATCGAAACGAAAAAAATCATGAAGAGAGCTAAAAAAATCACAACATCAAATGGGAAAATAATCAAATTGAATTGAAATTAATCGAATCGAATCAAAATAAACAAATAGAAACGAACTAATCGAATCGAAAGGAGAAAAGTCAAATCGAAATGAAAATAATCGAATCGAAATGAAAAATAATTGAATCGAAAAGAAACGAATTGAATACTATCAAATCGAATGGAAAAAATTCAAACCGAATTGACAATAATCATATCGAAATGTGATTCTTCTAAATCAAAACGCACGAACTATTAATGCACCCTCGATTAGAAAATTAACGAATCTAACTGAAAAATAATGATCCTCCCAAATCGAAAAAATTCTAATCGTCAAAAGATAACCAATTGAATGAATCGAAAATAAAAATCAAATCGAATCGAAAATAATCAAATCGAAACAAATGTAATCAATCGAAAACAAATACGAAAATAAATGAATCGAAACCAAAAATCATCAAATGGACATGAAAATAATCGAATCGAAAATAATCAAATCGAAACTAAAATAATCAAATCGAATCGAAAATAATCAAATCGTATTCCAAATAATCGAAATCGAAGCAAAAATATTCGAATCTCAACCAAAATAATCAAATCGACATGAAAATAATCGAATCGAATTGAAATAAATCGAAACTAAAATAATCGAATGAATACCAAATAATTCAAACGAATAGAAAATAATCGAATCGAAATGAAAAAAATCAAGAAGCGAAAATAATTGAATCGAAACCAAAATACTAAAATCGACCATTAAAATAATCGAATCGAATCGAAAATAATCGAATCGAAATGAAAATAATCGAATCGAATCGAAAATAACGACTCGAAACAAAATCATCGAATTCAAAACGAAAATATCCAAATCGAAACGAAAATAATTGAATCGAAATGAAAATAATCGAAATGAAATGAAAATAATCGAACAAAACATAAATACAAATCAAAAAATGAAATAAACCGAAATCGATTAAAAAATTAATTGAAACGAAAATAATCGAATCAAATAGAAAATAATTGAAGACGAAACGAAAATAATTGAGTTTCGAAACAAAAGTATAATCCAATCAAATGACAATAATCGAATTAAACGAAAAAAAATCAATGGAAATAAAAAGAATACAATCAAAAGAAAAATTATATCAAAAAAACAAAAGAAAAAGATAATCAAATCGAAATGAAAAAATGGAATCGAATTCGAACGAAGTGAATCGAAGAAAATCAAATTGCTTCGATTGATAAAAATCGAATGGAATGGAATTGAATTGAAACGAAAATAATCGGAATCGAAACCAGGATAAACGATTGAATAAAAACAAATTGAAACGAAAAAAATCGAATCAAACCAAATCATCAATCAACAAAGAAAATAATTGAATCGAATTGAAAATAATCACATATCGGAAATGAAAAAATCGAATCGAATAGAAAAAATTCACATCGAAACGAAAATAATAGGATAGAATCAAAAGTAATCAAATATCGCGATAAAAATAATTCAAATTGAAATGAAAATAATAGAATCGAAACAAAAATAATTAACGAAACAGAAATAATCATATTGAAAACGAAACAAATCGAATCGAAACAGAAAAAAAAATCAAATCGAAACAAAAAATCAAATCGAAAAAAAAAATCAAATTGAATAGCATTGAATCGGAAAAAAAAGAACGAAACGAAAATAAATAATATCGAAACAATACTAATCGATTCGAAACGAAAATAAATGAATCAAAATGAAAAAAAGTAGCGAAAAAAACGAAATGAACAAAAATAATCAAATCGTATCGAAAATAATCAAATCGAATAAAAATAAAATCAAATAGAAACGAAAATAATCGAATCGAAAAGATAAAAGTTAAATCAAAATGAAAATAATCGAAAGAAAACGAAAAATAATCAAATCAAAAAGAAACAAATTGAATCGAATCGAAAAAAATCAATTCGAATCCAAAATAATCAATATCGGGTTCCCCTGGGTGGCACAGCGGTTTTGGCCCTGCCTTGGCCCAGGCGCGATCCTGAACCCGGGGATCGAATCCCACATTGGGCTCCCGGTGCATGGAGCCTGTTCTCCCTCTGCCTGTGTCTCTCTGTCCTCTCTCCTCTCTCTGTGACTATCATAAATAAATAAAAATTAAAAAAAAAAGAAAAATAATCAAATCGAAACGCGAAAAAATTCAATTGAATCGAAAATAATCGAATCGAATCGAAAATAAACAAATCGAAATGAAAATAATCGAATCGAATCAAAAAAAATCAAATCGAATAGAAAATAGATCGAAATCCGAAAAGAAAATAATCAATTGAAATAAAAATAATCGAATCGAAACAAATTAATCAAATCGAGATGAAAATAATCAAATGAAAACGAAAATAATTCAAACGAAACTAAAATAATCGAATCAAGTCGAAAAAAAATCAAATCGAATAGAAAAATATCGAATCGGAAGATGAAAAAAATCAAGTAGAAGCGAAAATAATTAAATGGAAATAAAAAAATAAGCATAATTCGATATGAAAATAATCAATCAAACGAAAAATACTCGAATCGAAACAAAAAAAATCGATCGAAATGAAAAAATCGAATCGAACCAAAAATAGTCGAATCGAAACGAAAATAATCGAATCGGAAATGAAATGAATCAATTCAAAATGAAAAATATCATAATCGAATCGAAAAAGTTCGGAATCGAAAAGAACGAATTGAATCGAATCGAAAACATCGAATCGAGCGAAAAATAATCAATCGAAACGAGAAAAATCTAATCGAATCGAACATAGTTGGAATCGAATAGAAAAACAAATCAAAATGAAAATAATCGAATCGAATGAATAAAATTTGAATCGAAAGAATCCGAATTGAATTGGAATAGAAAAAAATCAACTCGATCGAAAATAATTACAAATCGAACGAAAATATCATCGAAAAACAAAATAAATCGAAAACAAAATAATCGAATCAATCGAAAATATCGAATCGAATCGAAAAATAACCAAATCGAAACTAAAATAATCGATTCGAATCGGAAATAATCAAATCGTGAAAGAAAATAATCGAATCGAAACAAATACTCAATCGAAGTACCAAAAATAATCGAATCCCCCACACTACCCCCCCCCGAAAATATCGAGTCGAATGAAAATAATCAAATTAAACACGAAAATAATCGATCGAATCGAAAAAAATCAACTCGAATCGAAAATAATCAATCGAAACGAAAATAATCAATTGAAAAGAAAATAAGCGAATCGAACCAAAAATTATCAAATCGACATGATAAAAAATTCAAAATCGAATCGAAAATAATCAAATCGATCGAAAATAATAATCGAATACTAAAATCGAATCGTATTTGAAAATAATCAAATCAAATCAAAAATAATGAAATCGAAAACAAAATAATCAAATCAGATCGAAAATAATCAATATCAATCGAAAAATAATCAATCGAAACGAAAATAATCAAAACGAAACCAAAATATCAAATCCGACATGAACAATACATGGATCGAATAGTAAAGTAATCAAATAGAAACTAAAAATAATCGAATCGAATAGAAAATGATCAAATCAATAGAAAATAATCAATCGTAATGAAAATAATCGGAATATCGAAACTAAATGAACAAAATCGACATGAAAATAACCAACGAATGCTGTGGAAGTGAACACGTAAAGGCAGTATCAGGATGCTGGAGGGACAGGACATGAAGCTCAATCTCAGATGTGTGTGGCTGTTGCAGGCCGACGTGTGCTAGACTCTTAATGATGGGAGCTAGGAACCGAGCTACATCTCTCATTGATGAGGACGTTTGCAATCTCTGTATTGACTCGATACACGAAGTTGAGTCCTGTCGCTTCCTCATGCTTTTCACCACAACCTCTTCCGGCACCTCACATAAATAAAAAATTCTTTTAAAACCATAATGAAACAAGGTGTTCTTGATGTGCTCATATTTTAATTAAACATGAAATCAACGACCTTTTGGCTCCTGACATGCAGGATTCTAATTATTATTCCAACATACAAACATTACACAGATGTTGACGTGTAAATATTACAAATAAAAGGAGAGCTAAAGAGAAAAAAATGTGATTAACAAGAGAAAGGGGATCCCTAGGTGGCGCATTGGTTTAGCACCTCCTTTGGCCCAGGTCGCTATATCCTGGAGACTCGGGATCGAATCCCACATCGGTTCCCTGGTGCAATGGAGCCTGCTTCTCCCTCTGCCTTATTGTCTCTGCCTCTCTCTCTTTCTCTCTCTCTCTCTCTTTCCTCTGTTGACTAAAAATAAAAAATAAAAATAAAAAAATAAAAAATAATAAGAAAAAAATTAACAAGAAAAGTCAGTAGGTAAAAAGAAGAAAAAAAAATGTAACAGAATACAAACCAAAGTGACAGGTACAATAAATAATTGAAGATCTTAATACCAATCACTATTCATAAATGTAAATATTAGGCTAAAAGTATTAGGTCTAAAAAGATGAACTTATATTGGGGTTACTCAATCAAAATTTAGAAATTAAGATGTCACCCTATGTTAAGAGGACCCCCCCAAATGCAAATATCTGAATTATTCAAATGATATAAATATGTACTATACAGTTACATCTCAACTGGAAATCCTTTTTACTTTAAATTTAATAAAAGAAGGACATAGAAGAAATTTTAGTATATAATACAGTTCTTCATCATTATATGGTAATGGAATTAATTTAAATGAGAATCTGGGGGATCCCTGGGTGCGCCAGCGGTTTGGTTTGGCGCCTGCCTTAGGCCCAGGGCGCGATCCTGGAGACCCGGGATCGAATCCCACATCAGGCTCCGGAGCATGGAGCCTGCTTCTCCTCCGCCTGTGTCTCTGCCTCTCTCTTCTTCTGTGACTATCATAAATAAATTTAAAAAAAAAAAATGAGAATCTGTGTGACATCCTATATGTAACACTCTGTTCTACCTTTATCTGTTCTATCTTTATGAACTTCTCTTCTGAAGTATTCACTTATTAAAAGATTCTAACAGTATTTAGCTCTCTCTAAAGGGACCTTGTGACCAAAATGGTGCAACAGAATCTTTCTTTCTGTAAAAGAAACCATAAAACAATTAAATGTTAACTTGCGTCCTCAACTGAGAAACCATTCTCACTCAACCTAATATTCCCGATTCAATATTAAAATCTATTTTTAAACCTCAAATTTGACTATAAAAATATTAAAATAATTTAAATATCTCATACTGAATATCTAGCAATAGCCACACGGAAATATAGCACAAATTTAATACTGTTATACTAAAATACATTTTATCTTTATACTCAATGTTTTGAATATTAATAACAGATTTCTATATCTGCTTTATATTTTTTCTTATTTATCATCTCAACATCCTTGTAAAAATATACAGATTTATTTAAAAAAAGGAGAAAAGCTCATGGAATAAAATATATTAGCGTCAGATGGAACATGCATCCATTTTCTTCTATATTTGTTTCTCTATACTGATTATTGTTGTCAACTTACTTGAGATTATTTTTTTGAAAATGTTTTAACGACTTCCATGGTACAAAATTATGGCAAATATAAAATATTCTTTTGTTCTTTCACTCATAGCAGAGTTTTTTAAAAGTCAAAACAGTATAAAACTGAGCTTCAAGGAAGAATATCTGTGGCTAAGTAGAATCCCGTAAGGAATGTACTTAAGAGTAGGTTGTGTGGTTTTAACTGATATCACCACTCCATTACTTCCTATAATTTTTCAGATGATTTATGATTTAACATCTCCAGATATTTCCCAACTAGTTGAGGAAATTCAGAACACATTTCAGGTAACTACTATGTTTCCTTTTTAAACTCCCTATAGTTTAACATCCTTCACATTTTAGGAAGGACAAAGTCTAAGAAAGGCATGTTCAAAGAGAAGACATTGAGGAAACTTTACTCATGGCAATTATAATCTTGTAGATTTTATTTATTTATATGTTCAAAATAAACAGATCTGGAAAATAACTGAAAGTACCTATGGGATAAATTTTGGCATAATCTAAAAAACAGAATGAAAAAAAAAGAAGGAAAAAGAAAGAAAGAAGAAGAAAGAAAGAAGAAAGAAGAAAGAAGAGAAAAAAAGAAAGAAGTATGTGAATTAGGAAATGAAAGAACTAGGAGTAAATTTTTTAAAAAGGGATTAAAAAATTTTTTAAAGTGTCCTCCAATATTTAAATACTTTATTATTAAGAGAAAATAGATCAATTATATACATGATTCGTGACTATAGTTTTCAGATTAGTGTTTAAAAATTAAGGGTCTACACTTTTTGACATTACATGAATAGTTTAAGGTTTGTCTAGAGATCGAATGAGATGAGCTTTTCTATGCTTGTTTTCTCATTAATTTGGATGAGGTGGTTTCTAATATCCTTTCAGTTTTACTATTGCAGTGTTAAATCTTTTTAAAAAAATTTTCTTTATTAATAAAGAGGATAGAGAGACCCACAATGAGCAAGCAGGAGCTACAGGAAGTAGAGCAAACTCCCCTCTGAGGATGAATCAGCTGTGGGGCTCCATGTCTAGGACCCAGATCATGACCTGGGCGGAAGGCAGATGCTTAACTATCTGATCCACCCACACCTTGCACGATTAATATCTTCCTCTAGATATTTAGAGTGAGTGTAACATGAGACAACCCACCCATGCATACATCCTGCTTAGGCAGTTTACAACTCCCAGCAAGATTATCCCCTCTTTAGCATTAATCCCTGATGAATACTCTTAAAGAGTCGAAGTGAATTCAAAACAATCCTAATGCTGTCCCTGATGCCCATACCTCTCTTATTGCAATGTACCATCTTTTGAACCATTTATTAGATAGTTTTAGACATTCATTTATTTCCTTGATAGACAAAGCACTGCTTATAAAATGTAATTTGGGGGGAAGGATCTTCCATATAGAAATCATTTGGGTTTTAAAAGGCAAATATTCCTGGAATTGCTTTCTAAGAACTACCGTAGACCATGCCATTATTTTCTTGTATAATACACTTGAACTTTATTCTTTTAAAAAATGCTTAGTGTTACTAAAGCTACTGCTATAAATTCTTTATTTACCTTTGTGTTTTCAACTTCTGTCACTCTTGCCTAATCATTACTAATACCCAGCCTCAGCGCGTACCGAGCTGCTGATTTATTTCTTAATACATCTTCAGAATCAGGATATCCTCAGACGTCATCGTTCTGGCAGGCTGCTGTTAATCTTGTTATGAGAACCTTGCTCCCTAGGAGCTATATTCCCTGACTGCTTTTCTCCCTAATAATGCCTTATTTAGGATCCTGTTTCAAAATAGACCAAATTGACAACACACTCTTGCTTGACTGATGCTGTGATCTAGAATATCCTATAACACACTTTATCCATCAAGGTGAACCCACAGCACCTTGAATGATACCTAAATCAATCCACATGTGCTAACTCCCTTTAATGAATCAAATAAGACTCCTTTTCTTCCAACAAATGACCAGCCCTATACCTAAGACTCTTCCTTCATGGCCCAGTCCTAATCACAAATATGCAATTTTACTTCTTGCAGTACCCTCAATTAGTGGAAAGCCTGGCTTCTTGTAAAAGATAGAGAGGGTAGTCCTACCCTCAGTGAAGAGGGGGCATTTAAGGTAACATTAACACAAACCTCATAAACATATTGTCCCCTTTTCTTTTCACCTCTCACCCCTAACCCAAATGCCTAGACAGGTATTGAACTCAGATTGCTCATTAATTCCCCCCCCCGCCTTAAAAGTCCCTTTATAAAATATATAATGTACACTCTCCAATTAGTGAGATTAAAACACATGACATATGATTGGTATTATATAAATTTATACTGTGTCCAGAATTAATCAATAGATCAACAGCACTATTTGAAAGGTAGGCATTCATGCCAGAAGATTTTTTAAACCAAAAAGCCCAAAAAGGAAACACTTCTCAAGTTGCAGTTGGTTATCATGATCTTAGCAAACAAATGGTAATTGCTGCAAACAACATCAATAGCCCACATTCTACGCCTTGCTTTCTTTTTAACAAACTGTGAAAAGACCAACAGTGTTACTGATCTAAGAAGAACTAAAGCATTTACAGTAGGTGGTACCACCTGATGCATTTCTTATTCCACCCACAAAAATCTGCTGTACTTTTTTTTTGGAGCTGGATGGAGAATATGGCAGTGACTCAAATGTCATGGGGAGTGAGTAGTCAATCTGTGGCTTAGTTCTGTAAAGAGTAACATAACCTTGATAATTCACAACAATGTGTGTTGATGAATATCTTCTCTTGATTTTGCTTTATCCATTCAAGATCTAAGAAAAGTCCCATAAATCAAAGGAAATTTGAATTCAGAGCTGACTTAACAGATGAAAGATTTACAACCCAGATAAAAATGCAAGATTCTATATATATGCATATTAGATCTTTAACTATTTCAATTTCATTTAGCTTCTTTACCTTAAACACCTAGAAAAAATACACTTGCCACTTACTCTGGCCTACTGATCCTATAGCTGTGAATTTTAAATTAAAACAGCATTGGTGAAAACATGCATTCTATTTCGCAGTGAAGTGTTTAAGAATTATGGAAAATAGAGAATTAACTCAATGGGACAAAAATAGCTTTGAAATTTGGTATCTTTCGTTTCACTAAGCACTATAGATGAAGTTTTCCCCTCTAAATGCTAAATTTCAAAATGTTTATAATACAGATTTATTTAAGTCATATAATTACAAAACTTTTGACAAAAGCAAATGTATCGAGTGATACATTACTTCAACTTGAATCAGGGGATCCCTTACACAAACCATGATTTGATGTTTTTCAGCATCTTGGTGTTCTAATTAATCAAATTGTTATAGAACTTCAACTAGAATTTAATTGTTCAATGAAAAAAGCGAGCAATAAATCTCTTTGACCATCATTTTTTTAAAACAACTTTTCACATTTCCCATAGTATATTGGGGGAGTAATTCCCCACAGTAAATTCCCCCATAGTAAATTTCCTGAGTAATTGTTTGCCAATATGGTATATACTACCCGCCTATTTTAAGAACCTTCTTGCCTTCGCAGCAAAGAAACTAAAAAAAGAAACCACTCTAAGACATATATATATATATATAAATATATATATATATATATATATATAGCTTGAAAGCATTCCCTTTAGATGAATTACTTAAAATTCAGCCAAGGACAGACACCTGTTTTTTATTAATTGCTGTTATAGAAAAACATTTGGACCTACCTGAAATATTAAAATAAGTCTCATTTATAACACAAACAATAGTTTTCATATAATCATGAATAGAGTTTCAACTCAAAGAATGGCCTCAAAATTTACTCTCATCTGATTTTGTTGTTTTTCAGTTATTCACCCTCATACTTCTCTAGTTAGTTTTTGCTTGCAGTTTTCCAATATAATAATATTAATAAATACTATCATCTCCAAGATAGTTCTTAATTAAGCAAGCACATTCTTTACT
>NW_024571077.1:0-7495 GCF_018345385.1 Vulpes lagopus | reverse complement strand
GATCTCAATACAGACATTGCAAACGTCCTTGTTCAATGAGAGTGTAGCTCGGTCCTAGCTCCCATCAAAGTGTCTAGCAGGGATCTGCCTGCAAAGCATACACACTTCCCGAGAGTTGGGCTAATGGACTGTCCCTCCCACATCCTGCCAGCACGTACACCGCTGCTCCTAACAGGCCTAGACCCGATGCGTGCTGAAGTGTTGTGAGAGGTAAGTGGAAAGTCTCCGGCCACAAGACTAGTGCATCCCAAGCTCAACCAGCGATTTCCCTAGCTATTTCCTTGTGTGAGGCCCAGGTGCGACATCCCTAAGTGCCATAGAGAGAAGGCTAGCTGAACGCCTGTCCGAAAGCAACTTACTTCGGAGAGTTGAGCTCACACCCTCCCGGCCCCTCACAGTTTGCACACTGCCTGCAGAAAAGAGTTTCCAACATCTGCTCCACAGACGTTTGTAGAGGCTTGTGAGACGCAAGTGAGAATAAGCAGACCTGGAGGGTGTCTCCAGCTGCAGTGGAGTGGTATCTGGGTACCTCCTGGCTTAGAATCTCTGTTTAGTTCCCTAGTGCCCGAGGAACGCAGCTAGTTGAAAGCTGGCTTGTAGGCGTGCTTCCTTGTGCGAGCTGAGTTTCAAGGGCAGGACCCTCCCGCATTCTGACTGCCCGTAGACGTAGGTCCCTAGCCATCCTTATGTTAGGAGCCTTGGAAACTGTTGTGTGAAGAGCATGTGGAAGTGACAGGATACTCCTAAGAGTATCTAATCTCAATTGCAGACATTGCAAACGTCCCTTGATCAATGAGAGTGTAGCTCTGGTCCTAGCTCACAGTCCAAAGTGTCCCTAGCAGACATCTGCCTGCAAAGCATACACACTTCCAGAGAGTTGGGCTATTGACTGTCCCTCCCACATCCTGCCTGCACGTACACCACGCTCCTAACCAGGCCTAGCCCCGATGCGTGTGCCTGAGTGTTGTGAGAGGTAAGTGGAAAGTCCCGGCCCACAAGACTAGTGCATCCAAGCTCAACCCAGCGAATTTCCTAGTATTTCCTCGTGTGAGCCAGGTGCGACATCCTAAGTGCCATACGAGAGAAGCTAGCACCTGAACGCCTTGTCCGGAAAGCAACTTACTTCGGAGAGTTGAGCTCACCCTCAGTCCCTCACAGTTGCACACTGCCTTGCAGAAAGAGTTTCCAACATTGCCACCACAGCCGTTTGTCAGAGGCTTGTGAGACGCAGAGTGAAATAAGCAGACCTGGAGGGTGGCTCTCCAGCTGCAGTAGAGTGGCTATTCTGGGTACCTCCCTGGCTTAGAACACTCTTACGTTCTCAGTGCCCGAGGAACGCAGCTAGTTGAAAAGCTGGCTTGTAGGCGTGCTTCCTTGTGCGAGCTGAGTTCAGGCAGGAGCCTCCCGCATTCGACTGCCCGTAGACGTAGGTCCCAGCATCCTTATGTTAGGTGCCGGAAGAGGTTGTGTGACGAGCATGTGGAAGTGAACAGGATTCTCCTCAGGTGTATCTGATCTCAATGCAGACATTGCAAATATCCTTGTTCAATGAGAGTGTAAGTTCGGTCCTAGCTCCCATCAAAGTGTCTAGCAGACATCTGAGTGCAAAGCATACACACTTCGAGAGTTGGCTTATGGACTGTCCCTCCCACATCCTAGCCTGCACGGTACACCCCGCTCCTAACAGGCCTAGCCCCGATGCGTGCCTGAAGTGTTGTGAGAGGTAAGTGGAAAAGTCCCGGCCCACAAGACTAGTGCATCCAAGCTCAACCCAGCGATTTCCTAGTATTTCCGTGTGAGCCAGGTGCTACATCCTAGTAGCCATACGAGAGAAGCTAGCTGAACGCCTTGTCAGAAAGCAACTTACATCGGAGAGTTGAGCCTCACCCTCAGTCCCTCAGCAGTTGCACACTGCCTGCAGAAAGAGTTTCCCACATCTGCACCACAGCCGTTTGTCAGAGGCTTGTGAGACGCAAGTGGAATAAGCAGACCTGAGGGTGTCTCCAGCTGCAGTGGAGTGTATTCTGGGTACTCTTGGCTTAGAACACTGTTACGTTCTCAGTGCCCAGAGGAACGCAGCTAGTTGAAAGCTGGCTTGTAGGCGTGCTTCCTTGTGTGAGCTGAGTTCAGGCAGGACCCTCCCGAATTCTGACTGCCCGTAGACGTAGGTCCCAGCATCCTTATGTTAGGTGCCGGAAGAGGTTGTGTGAAGAGCATGTGGAAGTGACAGGATTCTCCCTCAGGTGTATCTGATCTCAATGCAGACATTGCAAACGTCCTTGTTCAATGAGAGTGTAGCTCGGTCCTAGCTCCCATCAAAGTGTCCTAGCAGACATCTGCCTGCAAAGCATACACACTTCCGAGAGTTGGGCTTATGGACTGTCCCTCCCACATCCTGCCTGCACGTACAACGCGCTCCTAACAGGCCCTAGCCCCGATGCGTGCCTGAAGTGTTGTGAGAGGTAAGTGGAAAGTCCCGGCCCACAAGACTAGTGCATCCAAGCTCAACCCAGCGATTTCCTAGTATTTCCTGTGTGAGCCAGGTGCTAACATCCTAAGTGTCATACGAGAGAAGCTAGCTGAACGCCTTGTTCCGAAAGCAACTTACTTCGGAGTGTTGAGCTCACCCTCAGTCCCTCACAGTTGCACACTGCCTGCAGAAAGAGTTTCCAACATCTGCACCACAGCCGTTTGTCAGAGGCTTGTGAGACGCAAGTGGAATAAGCAGACCGGAGGTGTCTCCAGCTGCAGTGGAGTGGTTTTCTGGGTACCTCCTGGCTTAGAACACTGTTACGTTCTCAGTGCCCGAGGAACGCAGCTAGTTGAAAGCTGGCTTGTAGGCGTGCTTCCTTGTGCGAGCTGAGTTCAGGGCAGGACCCTCCCGCATTCTGACTGCCCATAGACGTAGGTCCCAGTATCCTTATGTTAGGTGCCGGGAAGAGGTTGTGTGAAGAGCATGTGGAAAGTGACAGGATTCTCCCTCAGGTGTATCTGATCTCAATGCAGACATTGCAAACCGCCTTGTTCAATGAGAGTGTAGCTCGGTCCTAGCTCCCATCAAAGTGTCTAGCAGACTCTGCCTGCAAAGCATACACACTTCTGAGAGTTGGGCTTATGGACTGTCCCTCCCACATCCTGCCTGCACGTACACCGCGCTCCTAACAGGCCTAGCCCCGATGCGTGCCTGAAAGTGTTGTGAGAGGTAAGTGGAAAGTCCCGGCCAACAAGACTAGTGCATCCAAGCTCAACCCAGCGATTTCCTAGTATTTCCTGTGTGAGCCAGGTGCGACATCCTAAGTGCCATACGAGAGAAGCTAGCTGAACGCCTTGTCCGAAAGCAACTTACTTCGGAGAGTTGAGCTCACCCTCAGTCCCTCACAGTTGCACACTGCCTGCAGAAAGAGTTTCCAACATCTGCACCACAGCCGTTTGTCAGAGGCTTGTGAGACGCAAGTGGAATAAGCAGACCTGGAGGGTGTCTCCAGCTGCAGTGGAGTGGTATTCTGGGTACCTCCTGGCTTAGAACACTGTTACGTTCTCAGTGCCCGAGGAACGCAGCTAGTTGAAAGCTGGCTTGTAGGCGTGCTTCCTTGTGCGAGCTGAGTTCAGGGCAGGAGCCCTCCGCATTCTGACTGCCCGTAGACGTAGGTCCCAGCATCCTTATGTTAGGTGCCGGAAGAGGTTGTGTGAAGAGCATGTGGAAGTGACAGGATTCTCCTCAGGTGTATCTGATCTCAATGCAGACATTGCAAACGTCCTTGTTCAATGAGAGTGTAGCTCGGTCCTAGCTCGCATCAAAGTGTCTAGGAGACATCTGCCTGCAAAGCATACACACTTCCGAGAGTTGACCTTATGGACTGTCCCTCCCACATCCTGCCTGCTCGTACACAGCGCTCCTAACAGGCCTAGCCCCGATGCGTGCCTGAAGTGTTGTGAGAGGTAAGTGGAAAGTCCCGGCCCACAAGACTAGTGCATCCAAGCTCAACCCAGCGATTTCCTAGTATTTCCTGTGTGAGCCAGGTGCGACATCCTAAGTGCCATACGAGAGAAGCTAGCTGAACGCCTTGTCAGAAAGCAACTTACTTCGGAGAGTTGAGCTCACCCTCAGTCCCTCACAGTTGCACACTGCCTGCAGAAAGAGTTTCCAACATCTGCACCACAGCCGTTTGTCAGAGGCTTGTGAGACGCAAGTGGAATAAGCAGACCTGGAGGGTGTCTCCAGCTGCAGTGGAGTGGTATTCTGGGTACCTCCTGGCTTAGAACACTGTTACGTTCTCAGTGCCCGAGGAAACGCAGCTAGTTGAAAGCTGGCTTGTAGGCGTGCTTCCTTGTGCGAGCTGAGTTCAGGAGCAGGACCCTCCCGCATTCTGACTGCCCGTAGACGTAGGTCCCAGCATCCTTATGTTAGGTGCCGGAAGAGGTTGTGTGAAGAGCATGTGGAAGTGACAGGATTCTCCTCAGGTGTATCTGATCTCAATGCAGAGATTGCCAAACGTCCATGTTCAATGAGAGTGTTGCTCGGTCTAGCTCCCATCAAAGGTGTCTAGCAGACATCTGCCTTGCAAAGCATAACACTTCGAGATTTAGGCTTAAGGACTGTCCCTCCCACATACTGCCTGCACGTTACACCGTGCTCCTAAAACTGGCCGGAGCCCGATGCGTGCCTGTGTGTTGTGAGAGGTAAGTGGAAAACTCCGGCCACAAGACTAGTGCATTCCAAGCTCAACCATGCGATTTCCTAGTGATTTCCTGTGTGAGCCAGGTGCGACATCCTAAGTGCCATACGAGGAAGAAGCTAGCTTGGGGGACGCCTTGTCTGAAAGCAACTCGCTTCGAGTGTTGAGCTCACCCTCAGGCCCCTCACAGTTGCACACTTGCCTGCTGAATGAATTTCCAACATCTGCACCACAGCAGTTGTCAGGGGTTGTGAGACGCAAGTGATAAGCAACCTGGAGGGTGTCCTCCAGCTGCAGTGGAGTGGTATTCTGGGTACCTCCTGGCTTAGAACACTATTACCGTTCTCAGTGCCCGAGGAACGCAGGTAGTTGAAAGCTGGCTTGTAGGCGTGCTTCCTTGTGCGAGCTGAGTTCAGGGCAGGACCCTCCCGCATTCTGACTGCCCATAGACTGTAGCGAAGAACCCCCGCCCGTGAGTGGGACAAGGCCAAACCCTGAGGCAGCTCATCAGGCGCGCTCCCATGAATTCAAGTAACAAAAACATTCTGTTTTTTCCGAGATAAGAATTCAAGGAACAGAAACATTCTGTTTTTGCGAGTTAAAAAAAAGAAACTATCCCCCATCGTCCTGACTGGGAACGTCCTGAACATGGTCGTGCTGGCCTTAAAGAAATCAATGCTATGCTACTCCCGAGGTTTTTTTGCCTTTAAAAGATGCCTGTAATTGCTAATCGGGGCTCTGCCACCTCGGAGAGCCCGGTTTGCGCAAACATCCAATAAACCCTCTTGCTTGTTGCATCTGCCTGTCTGGGTTCTGAGTCTCTGGGGCATCCACCGGGACGCGTTGGCACCCGCGAGCTAGGGTACAACATTAGGAGCCAACATCTTTATGATAGGTGCCGGAAAGAGGTTGTGGGAAGAGCATGTGGAAGTGACAGGATTCTCCTCAAGTGTATCTGATCTCAATGCAGGACATTGCAAACATCCTTGTTCAATGAGAGTATAGCCTCGGTCCTAGCTCCCATCAAAGTGTCTAGCAGACAGCTGCCTGCAAAGCATACACACTTCCGAGAGGTTGGCTTAAGGACTGTCGTTTCCACATCCTGCCTGCACGTACACCGACGCTCCTACAGGTCTAGCCCCGATGCGTGCCTGAAGTGTTGTGAGACTTAAGTGGAAACCTCCGGCCCACAAGACTAGTGCCATCAAATCTCAACCAGCATTTTCCTAGTATTTCCTGTGGGAGCCAGGGGCTACATCCTAAGTGTCAATAGAGAGAAGCTAGCTGAACAACTTGTCCGAAAGCAACTTTACTTCGGAGAGTTGAGCTCACCCTCAGTCCCTCACAGTTGCACACTCCCTGCCAGAAGGAGTTTCCAACATTCTGAACCACAGCCGTTTGTCAGAGGCTTGTGAGACCCAAGTGGAATAAGCAGACCTGGAGGGTGTCTTCCAGCTGCAGTGGAGTGGTATTCTGGGTACCGCTTGGCTTAGAACACTGTTACATTCTCAGTGCCCGAGGAACGCAGCTAGTTGAAAGCTGGCTTGTAGGCGTGCTTCTTGAGGGAGCTGAGTTTCAGGGCAGGACCCACCCGCATTCTGAGTGCCCGTTGACGTTGGTCCCAGCATCCTTATGTTAGGTGCCAGAAGAGGTTGTGTGAAGAGCATGTGGAAGTGACAGGATTCTCCTCAAGTGTATCTGATCTCAATGCAGACATTGCAAACGTCCTTGTTCAATGAGAGTGTAGCTTGTCCTAGCTCCCATCAAAGTGTCTAGCAGACATCTGCCTCTAATGCATACACACTTCCGAGAGTTGGGCTTATGGACTGTCCCTCCCACATACCTGCCTGGACATACACCGTGCTCCTAACGGTCTACGCCCCGATGCAGGGCTGAAGTATTGTGAGAGGTAAGTGGAATGTCCAGGCCCACAAGACTAGTGCATTCAAGCTCAACCCCAGCGATTTCCTAGTATTTCCCAGTGTGAGCCACAGGTGCGACATCTAAGTCCATACGAGAGAAGCTAGCTGAACACATTGTCCGAAAGCAACTTACTTCGGAGAGTTGAGCTCACCCTCAGGCCCTCACAGTTGCACACTGCCTGCAGGAACGCGTTTCCCACATCAGACACCACAGCCGTTTGTCAGAAGCTTGTGAGACGCAGTGGAATAAGCAGACCTAGAGGGTGTCTCCAGCTGCAGTGGAGTGCTATTCTGGGTACCTCCTGGCTTAGAACACTGTTACGTTAACAGTGCCCGAGGAAGCCAGCTAGTTGAAAGCTGGCTTGTAGGCGTGCTTCCTTGTGTGAGCTGAGTTCAGGGCAGGAGCCTCCCGCATTCTGACTGCCCGTCGACGTAGGTCCCAGCATCCTTATGTTAGGTGCTGGAAGAGGTTGTGTGAAGAGCATGTGGAAGTGACGGATTCTCCTCAGGTATATCTTGTCTCAATGCAGACATTGCAAACGTCCTTGTTCAATGAGAGTGTAGCTCGGTCCTAGCTCCCATCAAAGTGTCTAGGAGACATCTGCCTGCAAAGCATACACACTTCCGAGAGTTGGGCTTATGG
Organism: Vulpes lagopus; assembly: GCF_018345385.1. Classification (NCBI taxonomy): domain Eukaryota; kingdom Metazoa; phylum Chordata; class Mammalia; order Carnivora; family Canidae; genus Vulpes; species Vulpes lagopus. The sequence continues at coordinate 254 of NW_024571077.1, read as the reverse complement.
ACTGTCCCTCCCAAATCCTGCCTGCACGTACATCACGCTCCTAACAGGCCTAGCACCGATGCGTGCCTGAATTGTTGTGAGAGGTAAGTTGAAAGTCCCGGCCACAAAACTAGTGCATCCAAGCTCAACCAAGCGATTTCCTAGTATTTCCTGTGTGAGCCGGTTGCTATATCCAAAGTGTCATACGAGAGAAGCTAGCTGAACGACTTGTCCAAAAGAAACTTACTTCGGAGTGTTGAGCTCACCCTCAGTCC
>NW_024571076.1:0-16207 GCF_018345385.1 Vulpes lagopus | reverse complement strand
CATTAAAGATGATGACATTCAACCTAGGGAGGGGCATAGGAGGCCTGCCTTCATACCCCCCACCTCAGGTCCGCTTGTCCGTCAAGTGTCCGTCCTTTCTCACAGTCAATGTGCCAGGAACTGGAATGTGAACCATGCTGTCAGAAACTGGCATTATTTAACCAAATTGTGGTAACACATATGTGCATATTGAAAGTGTGCTCAGTGGGACTGCCTTACTGGTGTTTCCTGGACCAGACACTTGTCTCAGGGAACAAATAGCCAAATAGAGACAGTGCTCTGCTCTGGACATAATCTTGAGCCTTTCTCCACCCTCCCATTCTATAAATGGAGAAATTGAGGCCCAGAGACATGAAAGAGCCTGATATGGTCATTCAGAGGCTACTGCCAGAGCTGAGACCACAGTAAGGAGCTGGTGGTACAAGGTAACAAGTCTCAAATGCATTTGTAAATCTACTCAAACATTCACTAAAAATCTAGTCAATATTTGTTAAGTCACCTCCTCTTCCACATCTGGGCCATGGAAGACCAGGAAGATCTCCACAAGCTTCCTATTTGCAGATTTCTACCCCTTGGTGTGGAAAGATGGCACCCAAAAGCAGGTACTTCCTGAGACTGTCACAGATCAAAAGTCAGTGGAGTTTTCTTTGTGTGTATGCTTACTGAGTAATGATCCCATGATCACCTGTAAAACGAGGTTATGATTCCTACCACGCAGAGTGTTTTGTAGACCACTACGATAAACGCACTAGAAGCCAGGTGCCATCGTTCATGTATATATACATAGGTAGAAAATGTACTTACTGTGCAAAAGCTTCATCAAGATAAGAAGCGTTTGCACAGCAAAAAGATACAGTCAACAAAACTAAAAGACAACTACAGAATGGAGGAGATATTTGCAAATGCCCTACCAGATAAAGGGGTATTCGAGATCTATAAAGAACTTATTAAACTCAACAGCAAAGAAACAAACAATCCAATCATGATATGGGCAAAAGACATGAAGAGAAATCTCACAGAGGAAGACATGGACATGGCCAACACGCACATGAGAAATGCTCCGCATCACTTGCCATCAGGGAAATACAAATCAACACCACAATGAGATCCCACCTCACACCAGTGAGAATGGGGAAAATTAACAAGGCAGGAAACCACAAATGTTGAGTGGATGCGGGAGACAAGGGAACCTCTTGCACTGTTGGTGGGAATGTGAACTGGTGCAGCCACTCTGGAAAAACTGTTGGGAGGTTCCTCATAGACCTGCCCTACGACCAGCAATTGCACTGTGGGGATTTACACCAAGATTTCAGTTGCAGTGTGAAAAGGCAGGACCTGCACTCCGATGTTGTAGCAGCCCCAATGTCCACAGTAGCCAAATGTGGAAGGAGCCCTCGGTGTCCATCGAAAGATGAATGGATAAAGAAGCTGTGGTCTGTGTATACACTGGAATATGACTCAGCCATTAGAAACGACAAATACCCATTATTTGCTTCGACGTGGATGGCACTGGAGGTATTAACTGAGTAAAATAAGTCAATCGGAGAAAGACAAACATTATATGGTCTTCATTCATTTGGGGAATATAAAAATATGAAAGGGAATAAAGGGGAAAGAAGGAAAAATGAGTGGAATTATCAGGGAGGGAGACAGAACATGAGAGACTCCTAACTCTGGGAAACGAACTAGGGGTGTGGAAGGGGATATGGCCGGGGGTGGGGGTGAGTGGGTGACAGGCACTGAGAGGGGCAACTTGATTGGATGAGCACTGGGTGTTATTCTATATGTTGGCAAATTGAACACCAATAAAAAATAAATTTATTAAAAAAAAAGAAAATGTACTTACTACGTCCCCATCTAAGAACCTTTGAGGAAATCATATGCCTGCGTTCATTTTGCAGATAAAAAGCTAAGAAATCCTGTTAGAAAATGATAATAATAACAAAAACAACAGTAGAATTCTCTGATGGCCCTGGATGAGAACCAGTTGGTGCCAGTGCAATGAATCATAATGAAAACAACTAGGAACCTGATGCCCCACCGAACCTCTGTGTGGCGCAGTCTGCTCTGAAGGTGGAACAAGGAGACAGTCCTCGGCACCCACTGGACTCGATGACCTGCAGCAGTGAGGGGCTCCTTGCTTCTTGGATTGGGTCTGTGAGGAGAGGGACAGGGTACCCTGTGGATGACACTTAGTAGGGACAAAGGATAAGAAGTAAGGAGAGGCAGAAGGCCCTTTACCCACTGCCCACCCCAGAGCCCAGGACAGGAGAGAGAGAGGGCAGGGACAGGGCTTTGGGGCTGGAGCCCCATCTCAGAAAAATCCCCATTGTTCCTGGAAGGTGATGGTTCAGTGACCTGGGCCTGACAAGGCCCCAAAGCAGCCTTTCTAAGGAAAAAATAGTCCACCTAAGGATGCATCCTTATCCTGCTGCAGGAAATGAGAGGGAAGGTAGGAAGAAAGGGCAGGGGGGAGGAAGGGAAGGGAGGAAGAGAGGAGGGAGAGGGGGGATTGTGAGGAAATGAGGGGAGAAAAGGAAGGAGGGATGTCTGGGGGCTGCTAGGTGCCTGTGCCCAGGGTGAGTGACCCTGGATGTTGGCATGGGGGGGGGTGGAGCGGGAAGGAGAGGAAGACTCAGAGATGAAAGGCACAGCTGCTCTCATCCTCTTGTCCATTCCGCTCTAATTTCAAGTGACAATGGAACCCCTTGGAGGTGAAGGCACTTTTTCAAAGCGATCATTCTCCTTTGTATTCTGGACCATGGCCTTGCGCCAGGGTGGTGGGGAGAGAAGGAGGGGTGGAAGAAGGAGCTCTCAGAAGCCACACTTGCTCCCAGGTCAGAGAATCCTTAGAGCCCATCCCAAGGGACAGTGGCCACACAGTCAGTAATAACAGGCAGTGTCGTTGCGCGTGCTGAGAGAGCAGATCTCAGATGTCCACATGCAAACGCACAGAGGCAAGCCCGCGGAGGTGATGCCCATCTTAATAGCTCGATGAGGTGACCATTTCACAACGTAGGTGTATGAAAGCCTCACATTGTGCACCTGAAATAAAGACAATTTTTGTCAATCACACCTCAATAGAGCCAGAAAGAATAAGCGTAGGGTCCTGGTGGAGGGTCCACGCTCCCTCCCTCCCTTCCTAAGCTTCTCTTCTTCCTTCAGATTCCTGCTCTTTCTCCCCCAGGCAGCCAGTCCCCTTGGATGCCAGCCCTCCACTGCACCAGTCCTAGGAAGATTCCCACAAACACAGTATGGCTTTTTCCTTAAGAGCTGCAAGTGTGTTTGAGTAACAGAGGAGCTTTCTGGGGATGTGTGTAGGTGTTAACAGGGGAGAAGGAAAGCATCTGAAGGCCAAGACAGAAGCCTTAAGGACTTGGCAAAACTCAGAAATTGCAAGGGGAGGAGGGCGGGGGGTGGGGGTGAGTGGGTGACAGGCACTGAGAAGGGGCACTTGATTGGATGAGCACTGGGTGTTATTCTATATGTTGGCAAATTGAACACCAATAGTAAAAAAAAAATTAAAAAAATAAAAATTAAAAAATAAATTGCCAAGAGCACTTAAAACATTAATAGTCTTCTTTCTTTCTTTCTTTCTTCTTTCTTTCTTTCTTTCTTTCTTCTTTCTTTCTTTCTTTCTCTTTCTTTTCTTCTTTTTCTTCTTCTTCTTTTTCTTCTTCTTCTTTCTTCTTCTCCTTCTCATCTCCTTCTATTCGTTCTTCATGTTTCTTGTTGTTGTGTTGTATCTTCTTCTTTCCGTCCTCCTTCTCTTCCTTCTCCTCCTCCTCCTTCACTCTTTTTTGGTACTATTTGGTCCCCCTTTCCCCATCCAACAAAAAGGAAAAGGGAGCACCATTATCTGACCAACATCATCTTAGTCAAACTCCACAAAAATCCCCCCAGAGGAAGTAGTAATGGCCACAGATTTGTAAGGAGGAGAGATGCTCAGAAATGGGTGGTTGATGGAAGACAGGTGGACAGATGGATGATGTGGTGGGAAGGCAGCAGGGAGGGCAGGGCTGAGCCCTGTAGCCCTTCTGGCTGGGTCCTAAACACAGGCTCTGCTGCTGTATCATGAATTTCTCCAAATATGCCCCGCTAACAAAAATCCACTGAAGCACTAATGAAGGTTCTAGATTCCAGGGTCTCTCCTCTGGGGATTCCGATTCAAGTTCTGAAAGCACTACACTGAACCGCATCAGGAGAGCACTGTGCAAAACAAAATCCCGGAATCAGAGGCTGGCCCCGCAGAAGGCCAGTAGGGAGCTAGGCCCTGGAGGTTCCCTCCACAGGCCCCTCCCGGCTTTTGGTGAGCAGCAGGGGGCAGCAAAGAGCTTCCACGCTTGGGCTCCCCTGAGGCCACAGTAAAGATCCTAGCAGTAGGGGTCAATTCACTGTTGATTTCTGGGGGCGCAATGGGGCATCAGTGTGGCAGGTCTGGGGCCAGTTTGTAGGCAGTTGGCAACCGGAAGGAAAACGCGCCATTCGCAGCGACAGAAGGTGGGGAATTCCTGAACAGGTTCAGCTGGGGGAAGTGATAACTCTCCTTTGTTTCGGGAAGTTCATTTTGGGGGGGGGGGGGGCAAACCAGCAGGTTCTGCGGTGGCAGGTGGGGGAGACTTAGACGTGTCTTCGCCTCTACTGCACATTCTGCCGTTGGGCAAGCCACTGAACCCCCAAGCCGGTGTGAAACCCCCAGTTTGATGTGTGAAGTGGGTAAGATAGCATCCACTTCATGGGTTGTTACTAAGTGAGTTAATCCTCCTGGAGTGCACTGTAGTGTGTCTGCCAAAAGCTTAAAGACTGGCCCAATGTTAACGATTTGTGGTGTCTTCATTGCACCTGCGGGGACATTTGTGGTCTCGTTGACAGCACGTGGTGGGAGGCCAGGAGGGTGGTGACCATTCTGTCAGACCAACAGAAAGAGAGGAGGCGATGGCTGGGAATGAGCCTGCCCTTTAGATCATGACCTGAGCCGCAATCAAGAGTCAGACACTCAACCAACCTGAGCCCACCTGGTGTCCCTCGGAATATATTCTTGAAAACAGCTTTACTGAGGTATAATTGATGCTCACACACTGTACTATTTATGTTACAGTTGATGATTTTGGACACTGCTTACACCTGTGAAGCCATCGCCACAATCAAGGTGATAAGCGTAACTGACACCTCCCAAAGTTGCTTCCAGTCCCTTTGTTTTCCCTTTTTGTTTGTTTTGCATAAGGTACCCTGCAGTTGAGACCCATGCACTTGACAAGTTTGTTCAAGTGCACAATACACTCTGACAATGGGCATAGGGTTGTACTACGGATCTCTAGAATGTATTCATCTGCATAAGGGAAACTTCAGCCCATCAAGGTTGTGGGGAGGGGAAATAACCGAGAAGAAGTGAGGGGTGGTGATGAAGCCTGCTGCTGGGAAGGTAAAGGCCTCCGTAGGTCTGGAGACAGGATGATGTCACCCCGGGAGAAACCAGGCGGCCTTGCTAAGCATCGCTTCAGTATTGGGATGCATGAGGTTCGGGTGATGAGTGGGGCAAAACTCAAGGTGAAGAAGAAGGGCATCCTGTCGGCCTCCAGGGAGGTCAAAGGCTTGCTTATCTGGAGGATCTCAGAGCTGGGGAGTGGTGGGGAGAGAATGAGGTCAGAGGTGGGTAGGGTCGTCTCGTTGGGCCTGTATATGCGTGTGTGCGGTTTAGACAGTTTTTCTTCAAGGCAGTGTTTGTGTTCCTGAATGTTTATTAGATGTCTCAAATGTATAAGATAACAAAAAGCAATACCATGGTATTCAGTAACAAATTTTCTGCTGATATTTGCCGATCCTTTTTTGTTAAGATTTTATTATATATCTATTTTATTTTAGAGAGAGGGAACAAGTAGGGGGAGAGACAGAGGGAAAGGGGGAGAGAGAATCTTAAGCAGACTCCACGTGGAGCACAGACCCTGATATGGGCTCAATCACAACCTTGAATCAAGATCTGAGCCAAAACCAAGAGTCGCATTCTTAACCAATGGGGATTACCACCCAGGCAAACCCTGATATTTGACCATTCTGTTTCAGGTTTCTTCTTTTAAAAAAATTTTAAAGGAGATATTATTTTATTTCTTAAAGAGAGAGAGAGCAGGAGTGGGGGGAAGGGCAGAGGGAGAGGGGAAGCAAGCTCCCTGCTAAGCAGAGAGAGCCAATGTGGGCTGATTCCAGGACCCTGAGACCATGACCTGAGCTGAAGGCAGACACTGAACCGACTGAGCCACCCAAGCACCCCCTAGATTTATTCTTCTTAAAACACACACACACACAAGTTGGCAGAGAGATCACAACCCTCCATGGGCCACCTTCAGAGTCCTCAGGACTTCCTACCTTTAAAGAACCATATTATCCCAGTGGCCCCACCACCCCCATGGGTGTTTCATATACTGATTTTTAAATAATTGACGTGTTTTTTTTTAATTTTTTTTATTTATTTATGATAGTCACACAGAGAGAGAGAGAGGCAGAGACATAGGCAGAGGGAGAAGTAGGCTCCATGCACCGGGAGCCCGACGTGGGATTCATCCTCGGGTCTACAGGATCCGCCCTGGCCAACTGCAGCGGCCAACACTGCGCCAACCAGGGATCCCAATTGACGTGTTAAAGTCTGTAAATGTGACCTATTAAAGTTTTGTTCTGTGACTCCTATTTTATCTCTAAGAAAGTTCATTTTATTTGAGGGAGAGCAGAATCCATCACCCCAAAATATGCCTCGTTGGCATAAGGATTATTTTAGGCTGATCATTTTTAAGAAACAGCTTCTCTGTTTTTTAAGTTACAGGAGAAGCTTTGAAAGCCGAGGCAAGTTACCTTTTCATAAGAGACTTTTTGCACGTACCGGGAGGTCTCCATTTGAGTGGAGAGTATCTCCCTCTGCACACCAGGAAAGTATGACCAAATCTCCGGAAACCCTTATCAAAGGAGAAAGGCACAGACAATAAACCTGCAGGATAGCCATACCCTTCCTCACTATTTTGCCTGGAAACCTCCCATAACTGATGACCACCCCACCGCCACCATCTTTCATCTTTAGTGGAAGATGGTATTTAAGTGTGGCTTCAGCCATCTGGGGATTTATTGTTTCCCTGAGTCCCTCCTTTGTGGACAGGAGGTGTACATGTTATTAAACTTCTGTTTGCTTTTCTCCTATTATTGTCTTTTTATTACAGGGAGGGAGGGTGTCTTAGCCAAGAACCTAGAGGGTGGAGGTAAAATTACTTTTCCGCCCCACATGCTCCTATTTTAGAGAGAGCTGTCTTGCATGAATATGTGTTTGTTAATCCTTTTCGTTTCCCATGTGAGTTGCTCACTCCTTTCCTCTCCTTTAACATGTAAATGTGTTGAATCTCATTGATTTTCTGAGATTGAGCCATCTTTTTCTTCTTTTGCAGAAATATGTTTCCATTCAAACAGTTTTGCTTTTAGACCAATGACCTTAATGCGCTCTGATGGAGCTTTCTGCTGCAGTCCGACAATAGCCATAATTTGTAAGAGCTGCCACGTGTCTTTAGGATAAGACAACATTCCTAAATATCTAATTCTCATTTATAATCCCTCAGTGGCCTCTATTAGCTCACTGAGCTTCACCAGGCTCCTCGAGTGCCTCCGTCTGGCCGTTTCACATTCATGATCCCCTTTTCAAATTTATCCCCTTATGTCTGGCTTCTGTCCCAAACCTCTCCTATCCAGCCCATCATCAGAGCTTGACAGTTGTCATCCTTAAGTGTGCCTGAATCCATCCCTACTTCCTATATTGAGAAACGTTTCTTTAGCTTCAGCCCTCCTGAGCCTTGGCACATCGGGAATCAAGAATAACCTATGTCAGGCTCGCAGGGCTCTGTCACGAAGTGCTCAAAATCCGGGATGGATCCTCTCCGCCTGACCCATAAACTGGAGCCAAACTTCTTTAATACCACATTGACCATGTTCCTGTCCTGCTGGACACAATTCCCTGAAAAAGACAGAGGACAATCTGCAGGCAACACACCTGTGTGCAATACCTGTGGCTGCATTTTGAAGCCCTCTCAAGGGAGTCCCCCTCCTCTGTGAAGGGAGTGTGGGTGTGGTTGAGCTGACTTCTACATGGGGGATCAGATTGGGGGGAAAATGGCGTGGTGTCCCCGCCATGGGGACTCAATCAAGTGCATGGTCTGCTGGGTCTGGATTCTCCTGAGATATAGTTTTCAGGAGTGCTACATGTGTAATCTATAATCAGGTATCCTGTGATCAATGTTGCCATCCCGCAGGTTTCCACCATAGTGAAAATAGGCCCATCTGTCTCTCCTCCCCATGCTTTTTCGTGTGCTGGGGTCTTCTTCACATCTGGGGACCACTGAGGCCCCTGCCACCACAGTCTGTCAGCGTCCCCATCCCTCATTCCTTTGAAATTGGAGCCTGATTTCAAGGCCAATGCCTCTCACCATCATTCCCATCACCTATAGAGCTAGTTCAGAAATGCTGGCACCTCTCACCTGTAGGCATCTTAGTGTCTCCCTGTGGCACGTCCTCCAGGACCTTGTGGGAGGAGGCATGGTTACAAAGTATAAGAAGCAAGCTGCATATAATAGACTCGACTGAACTCTCATCTAACTGACCCCAGGCCTCTGGGCGCCATTAAGGGGTGCACCAGCCCACTGTACTCAAAAGGTGTTTGCTGATTTGAAGCAACAGTGCTCCATTTATCTAACCAAGCCAGGAGCAACTGCCACACCCAATGTATTATAACCCTCTCCTGCATGAGTGCCTCTGTCTGTATCAATGCTGCTATTTGCAACACCACAGACTACTGGGCTCATCAACTTCACTCGGTTGGCTGGACAGGGGGTTGAGGGCAGCATGGGCAGTGAGTGACTCGTTCCAAGTTTGCAAACTTCTCAACTGTGTCCTCACACACTGAAAGGATGGTAAGGGTGGTCTCTGGGCTGTTTTATGAGGGCCCTAGGACTTTCATGAAGCCCTCTCAAAACCTGTGACCTTGCCACCTGCCAAAGGCTCCAGTAATTCACCTCACCATGGAGGTTAGACTTCATTATATTGAATGCTGTGGGCCCAGATGCTCATGTACACAGCAGCCCCACATCACTGCTTAGGTACAATCCAGCGTTCTAGTCACCCACCCGTGATCCAATGCCCCCCCCCACCATGAACCACTCTCCTGCCGTCAGACTGGCATCAGCACGGAATGTCCAGCTCTGGGTCAGACAGCATACAAGGGTGGCACCTCCTCCTGCAGCTGGCCTCCTTTCCCACCTTTGGCCCCACCACAATAAAAGTATCCTTTTTTATCAGTCCCAGAGGCAAAGGTGCTGGGCTGTCCCTGGAGGACATTGGCATCCCCTGTGATCCACCACTTTTGGTGAAGCCATCCAGAGTTTTATTGATTTTTTTGGTTAGGCGGGTTTTTGGTTTCTTGGTAATGCATTTGTTAAAAAAATGCAGGGTGAGGCAGCTCCTGCGCACGTGACAGAGGACTGGTTTCACTGCAAGCAATGGTCATAGGAATGAGAGCATCAGTGTTCCAGCTCACATGAGCCTGTGTGAATGAAGCCATTCCCTGGGGCGGCCCTCTCTTGTCATCCATTCTGAAGTCCTCTAACTAATTGAATTATCATTGCAATCCCGTCACTCTGAATCAGTGGCCCTTACTGATCTGGCTTGACCTGCTGCTGTCGGGAGATGAGGGGTTACTTTGCAATGGCCATGGAGACTTCGTGGTTTCTACCCCACACCAGTTAGAACTCAAGGCTTTAATTCTGTCATTTTTCCTTAGAAAGGCTCTCTAGGCCCAGCCCTGAATCTCCAGCCCGTTTCAATCTTCCAAACACCACTGTCAGCTTCAGTCACCGAGTGTTCTGGTCACGTACTGACCTCCAGTAACTTGTCCTCCACCGGGTGGCATCATGGCAGGGGCAGACGAAAGTCCACTGTGCACATCCATCACCAGTCCACGGCTGCAAAGATTATACTTCCTGCGTTAAATAATCATCAATGCAAATCTATCTCGCGTGCAATTCCAGAATGGTCTGGTTTCCTGGGGCCAATTCTGAGGTTGCAATAACTGGATTGTTCGGGGTACTGCATACCCACTAGGTGGCATGAAGGTATTATGAACTATTCTCAGAGTTTTTCCAACAGAGACAACACTCGTGCTAGCGAAGCTCTCGATATTAATGAGTCAAAGGTCAGCTCCTTGAGAAAAGGACTTTCTGCAGGTGTTTTAAAATCTCATCTCCTGGTTAATATGCATGCCCTTGCACAAAGCAAGAGCTCAGTGTGATTGTTGATAAGGAGTGAGGAGATGACACAGGAGACCCAAGCAACAGAAACAACTCCAAATCAAATGGCCACAAAACTTTTTATGATCACAGAATAGTAACTAAAGAACATTATAAAAATAAGCTTTTCTTTTGGATCCTGGTGGCGCAGGCGGTTGAGCGCCTGCCTTTGGCCCAGGGCGCGATCCGGAGAGCCTGGGATCGAATCCCACGTCCGGCTCCTGGTGCATGGAGCCTACTTCTCCCTCTGGCTTAGGTCTCTTGCCTTCTCTCTCTCTCTGTGATTATTCTATCAAAAAATAAATAAAATTTAAAAAAAACAAGCTTTCTTTATTTGAGAATAAAATTGACCTAAGTACAAATGAAAAAAAAAAAAACCTTGTATGCTTTTCACAAAAGTAAAATTGGCTGTGTAATCAATACGGTCCGTGAGGGAAAAATAAAAGTAATAGAACTTCAAAGCTCAGGGGGTCCTCAGTCACCGTACACCCAGTGGTATCCAAGCCGACTTACTTTACTAAAAGGTGAATTTTCTGTACTTGAAAAACAATGCAATCACAACTGCATAATGCACAAACACCCTTTCCACACGCGCCTAAGCACAAGTGCACCATATAATAAATGCACCTAAGCTGGACCATGATCCACCCACACAATACATGTGCATAAAATGATAACACATATACCATTACACACAGCACGCAACACACAGTACACATGACCGTTGACCGATACAAAACACACCCACAAGACACGCAATCTGAGGGTGCCAGCGGTTGGGTTGCTTCACTCAATTCTTTTTGTGGATTTATCTATGCGTTGTAGATGAGAGCTATTTGGTTTTTTCTCATTGTTTCATGTTCCACGAGTGATATTCTCATTTATTTATTATTTTCTCACAATAAGAACATGTTTTGTTGTGATGGTGCACATGGTAAAATCACAATGGTTCGGTGGAAGAATGCTTCATCTACTAAGAATAGAATTTCTCGGGAAATGAGTATTCATTTGTTTGGTTTTTATAGATGTTGCCAACCACGTTTATCTGTGCTTGTGGCAAATTTATGTCTGCAGTTTAACGTGCGCTTTGAAGATGACTATTTCTCACCAGCAGATATTGCCAGTATTTTTACTTAGTTTTCTGGACATTGGAGGGCTTTATTGGGATCTCATTGTAGTTTGGCTACAAGGACGAAACAAGGTGTACACTTTTCAATGTATATAAGTGGTGGCATTTGGGTTCAAATTTTTAGCTGATGATTTTTCGTTATGCCATTTTTTGTTGCAAGTTTTCCTTTTTTTTATGATTAAGATTTTATTTAGTTGGATGGAGTCCTTCTCAGATATATCATCTTCTCTAAACTTTTGGCCACATACTTGTACTCCGTGGTAAGTTTTGATGAATAGAATTCTTTATTATATCAGACTAAATTATCTTCAATACAATACTTAACGATGGAGTGTATGTTTTCCCTACTAAATTATTTTTGCCTACACTGGCATTAAGCCAATATCTTCTTAGTATTTATTCATAGAATTTAATTAACAATATTCTCTTTACATTTAGATCTGTAAATTAATGAAATGTATTCTTATGTATACAGGAAAAAAAGGAATCATATTATTTCTGAAAAAATATGGATATCCAAATGATCAGAATAATTGATTTTTATTGATTTTTATGTGCATGTTTGTGTTAGTGGAAATTTTATTTATTCCCACTCCGTATATGTTGTTTTTGACAGTACATTATTGTACTGTCTTAAACAATTATTTACTTATACTAAATTTTTAATATCTGATAATGGACCATCTCTATGACTGCTTATTCTTTAAAATTGTCTTGGTTGTTGTGGGGCATTTGTTTTGCATAAACTGATCAGATAATGAAGCAATACAACTGTTTGAAGTTTTTTTATTTATTTATTTTGCGAAATATACATAGATGTGAAAAGTTGCAGCGGTGAGGAAAGTCGAGGGCGAAGCAGACTCCTGAGCAGGGGGGAGCAGTGAGGGCTCAATCCTGCGGATCAGGCTATGACCTGAGCAGCACCAGGTGCCATCCAATCCCGTTTGAATTTACTCATTTTAATTTTGTTTTTTCTCTGATTTTAGTTCAAAGTCTCTAATATTTGGTAGATTATTTTGACACTCACATTCAACCACCACACAAACAACATCAAAATCCAGTGCATATGTACTTTATGATACATGTGCCTTTGTGGTCTTAAAATTGATTTGTCTGGCTTGGTCTGTGACAAATTTTGGCTCAGAAACATAGCAAAACATCATGCGGACTGAGGCTTGTTTAAGAAACTCATTTTGAAATGCTACTTTCAGATTAGCTTCTTGAGTGCGCATCCCTAGCTTGGAGAGGCTACATAGAGAATCAAAGACTGTTGAGGTCCCAGCCAACAACTGACTAACTGGCAACCGCCTTCCATAAATGGATCTCCAGCCTCTCTGAGTTTCTAGCTGGACATGAGCCAATTGAGGAACTTGAGCTATATAAACTATTTGGGGTTTGTTAGATTAACCTATAAATTTGGGGGGAAGTTTTCTATAATTATGGATGTATGTTATATAATCACCTAGTGTGTAATGTATTCTTTGAGTGGCTTATTAAATCAAGAACTGTGAATGATGTCTATATATGATATATTGATATGTAGTCTACAATTCTAGAGATTCATGGGGGAATAGTGGTCTACGTTTCTGCGTTCAGTAAGAGAGGTGAAAAAGTAATTGAAGACAATTTTCCTAGCAGGAGGATAGAAAGACAGATATGGAGGAAGCATCTGAATAACTTGTGCATAAGCTCATTGATCCAAACATTATAATGATGAGGGCTGTCATATAAAATGCCCTTATGTACTTTGTAGTTTAGCTGATAAGACAAAGATTGTGATTGTTCTCAGGTGTTATATGGTGGTGGTTAACAAGTTGGAGATATTGAAACTGTAAAATTGTGTTAATATATGTTAATATTCATGTTTCTTATTTTATAATGGCACGATATTAGGGGATGTATGCATGATGATATTGAAAATAAATTAAGTTTTTAAGATGATTCATATGATTGACGATTTAATTTAGAAATATTTTTCAGGAACATAAAAGGTCATGGGTGATAGCTAAAGTCTTTTTTCTGCAACCTTTATTGATATTCTAGTACAATTTGAGTGAGGTTTGAAAGGTTCTCAGATGGTTCAGATGTGCATCAGCATTTGCGGATAATAGCTTTAAATGTTGAAGTTTGCCCCCAATTCTAGACTTATACCTTAACTTAGAGCACATTCAAGTTTATTTTGTAAATTCCTACTTGATTTGTGTTTGATGTCTTAAATTGTGCTGTACATTTTTACTACCATTTCGCATGACATCCTTCCACCTGGCTTAGTCAAGTGTGACTAAAGAATGTACAACAGGCTTCCTAGCTCTCTTATTCTGGAAATGATTTGGTGGGGAGCATTGTCAAAGATCTGAGTGGGGAAAGTGTGATAAAAACAGTTTTTATTTTTATCTCTTTGTGAGATTTTGAGGTTGAATGTAGTGGCTCATAGTCGCACCCTCCTAGATGATGTTCTATACTGATTACCTTCTCTGTCAGTAACTTCCACAAAACTGATGCCTAGCGAAGGGTCACATCTTAATAGTATCCAATGTGGACTTTCTCTGCACCACCCCCATCTGCACGAATGACATCGTTTTTGAATTGTTCTCATGTAAATTTCCTTGTATTTTGGATGTCATCTTTTACTGCGGTGTTAAGGAAATTGAGAGATTTTCAGTTAGACTAGTTTACTGTCCAATCTGTTTTTTTTTTAAAGGCACCGGGCAGTTTTTGAGTTATACATAAATGCACAAGATGAGGAGAATGCTACACAGCGCCTGCACTACAGGTCATCAAGGGGTGGACAGGTGAATGCGTTTGCACTCCATACAGTTGCACAAGTGGTAGCGACCTGTGGTGAGGACATGGTGGTTCTGGGGGATGGCGAAACGGGTGTACTGTAGGGGATAAGCGTGGCCTTCGTTAGGTTATTGATCTCAGGGTTTCGGGATGGAGCCACCAGGCTCGCTCTTGGGGAGTCAGCTTCTCTCTCCCTTTCCTATGACTCTCCATATCTTTATTTTACACTCAAATACCCTAAAATCTTTTTTAACAAAATAAAATTGAAAATAAAATTAAAGTTCAGCACTGAATTCGCGTCCAAACAGTTTTTAGAAGTACTAAAGATAATAATGGCATTTGTCCCATTATAAAGAATACGTTGACTCTAGAATTCTGGGTGTCCACATGGGACGAGCTTGTGTGAGACATGTCTTTTCTTTGATGGGAAAATAAGGTCAGAAAGTGGGCATCTTCATTCCCAGAGATGGTTGTGAGAAGGTTCTAAGTGCTACCGCCGCAGGCTGAAGGCTTCTTGATGAAGGATAAGCCCTGAGATTCTGCGCATTAGCTTTTTGACTGCATACACACAGCAAAAAACAAAGACGAATCTGTAGAATGCATGAGAGATGTTGTCTGCTCCTGTGGCTCCATCCTTAGGGGGAAATCAGAAATAAAAGTAAGAACATAATTGTTGATTGTCTTTACTGCTATGCATGAGATAGTTAAGGATAGCAGGGACCTCTTGGGACGCAGTCAGGGATCCTTTGCAGAGGTGATGTTTATGTCCATACAATGGTCATTGATGTACTACTCAATGTTTTATGGTGCTCAACTGTGTACAAGATGTGCTGTGTGTCCTTAATGAGTTAAAATGTATGTTATTCAGTGGAAGAGATGATCAGTCTTCAAACGAAGTTTATGGGGAATGCTGGGTGGCTCAGTCAGAGAAAACGTGTCTGCCTTGGTCAGGCATGATTTCGTGTCCTGGGCTGGAGCCAAGTCAGGTTTGCTCCAGCGGGGAGGAGTTGTCTTTTTCTCTCTTATGTTCACTTCCCACTTGCTTGCTTTCTTTCTTCTAAATAAATAAACTTAAATCTTAAGAAAATAAATACAAAATGAAGTTAGGGAATTACTGGGTTTATGAAGAAGCACTGATGCACTCAGAAATCACATGGGGTGGTGGACTGGTGAGTGGGAGAGGGCAGGGTCCATGCAAAGTGGTGCCACAGTGGGACAGCAATTCAATGGACTGAATAGGAGAGAAAGAGCTTAGCGGGCCAAACAAAAACCGAGCAAAGACCAGGTGTGCCAAGGTCTGAGGAGACACATGGAGGTGGTTTAAGGATGGAAAAGTACGGAGCTACAAGCGGGAGGAGAGAGGCGAAGAGGGAAGCAGTGACTCAGGGATTTTAGGTTTGGTGAGAATTTTTGAGTTACCTTAAGCACAGGAAAAGTATAAACAGATTCGGCATGTATATGTCATGTGAGCATTGTATTATATGTTTTCTTGAGTGTGTGCGTGTGTGTGTGCACCAGCTAGAGTTTTACTTGCCAGAGCTGTGAGAAGAGGGTCAACATTACAGCTGTGGTGGGGGGTAATGTGGCTAGGCAGTAGGAAACTGGTGTGCAAAGGCCTGAGATAGAAGAGCGTTTGTATTTTTCTTCAAGGCATTGCTAGAAGACATTGCTGTCCAGAGATCATGAATGGGAGTAAACGGGGGTTTCTAGATGAGGTAGGGATTGGACAGTGAAGGCCTTATGTGCCTAGGGCATGGGAAGAGCCCTTCTGATAAGCCACAGGGGGTATGATCAAGTCTCACGGTCATTACTTTAGCCATCGTGAAGTGGACCAATGTCGGTCTTTCAGGCTGGTTATTCCTTATGAAACTGGCAGGCGTGGCCACATGGCAGAGCACCAGAGGGATGAAACAGGTGCTGTTTTGCCAAGTGTCACCATTGAGCTAAGTCTGTGATGCCGTATGTACAGGCTCAGACTTGTAGGAGCTTC
>NW_024571075.1:0-5046 GCF_018345385.1 Vulpes lagopus | reverse complement strand
AACCATTAGCTGGTTCCTCGGGCACTGAGACGTATCAGCTGTTCTAACCCAGTGATGTTTACCAAGATACTACTGCATCTTTATGAAACCTCGGGTCTTCTTATGTCGCACTTGCGGTCCACAAGCTCCTGACAAAGGCTGTGGTGCAGATGTTGGAACTCCTCTCTGCAGGCCAGTGTGGCAATTGTGAGGGATAGAGGGTGCGCTCCACTTCTGAAGTAAGTTGCTTCGGTACAAATACGTGCTGCAGCTTCTCTAGTATGGCACCTTAGGATTTCGCACGTGATACAAGGAAATATTAGGAAATCATGTGGTTGAGATTGTGATGCACTAGTTTGTGGGCCGGGACTTTCACTTATATCAAAACTTCAGGCTAGCTTCGGGGGGTTAGGGCTGTTCGGGGGGTGGTGTAGGTGCAGGCAGGATGTGGAAGGGACAGTCCTAAGCCCCCTAACTCTCGGAAGTGTGTATGCTTTGCAGGCAGATGTCTGCTAGACACTTTGATGGGAGCTAGGACCGAGCTACACTCTCATTGAACAAGGACGTTTGCAATGTCTGCATTGAGATCAGATACACCTGAGGAGAATCCTGTCACTTCCACATGCTCTTCACACAACCTCTTCCGGCACCTAACATAAGGATGCTGGGACCTACGTCTACGGGCAGTCAGAATGCGGGAGGGTCCTGCCCTGAACTCAGCTCGCACAAGGAAGCACGCCTACAAGCCAGCTTTCAACTAGCTGCGTTCCTCGGGCACTGAGAACGTAACAGTGTTCTAAGCCAGGAGGTACCCAGAATACCACTCCACTGCAGCTGGAGACACCCTCCAGGTCTGCTTATTCCACTTGCGTCTCACAAGCCTCTGACAAACGGCTGTGGTGCAGATGTTGGAAACTCTTTCTGCAGGCAGTGTGCAACTGTGAGGGACTGAGGGTGAGCTCAACTCTCCGAAGTAAGTTGCTTTCGGACAAGGCGTTCAGCTAGCTTCTCTCGTATGGCACTTAGGATGTAGCACCTGGCTCACACAGGAAATACTAGGAAATCGCTGGGTTGAGCTTGGATGCACTAGTCTTGTGGGCCGGGACTTTCCACTTACCTCTCACAACACTTCAGGCACGCATCGGGGCTAGGCCTGTTAGGAGCGCGGTGTACGTGCAGGCAGGATGTGGGAGGGACAGTCCATAAGCCCAACTCTCGGAAGTGTGTATGCTTTGCAGGCAGATGTCTGCTAGACACTTTGATGGGAGCTAGGACCGAGCTACACTCTCATTGAACAAGGACGTTTGCAATGTCTGCATTGAGATCAGATACACTGAGGAGAATCCTGTCACTTCCACATGCTCTTCACACAACCTCTTCCGGCACCTAACATAAGGATGCTGGGACCTACGTCTACGGGCAGTCAGAATGCGGGAGGGTCCTGCCCTGAACTCAGCTCGCACAAGGAAGCACGCCTACAAGCCAGCTTTCAACTAGCTGCGTTCCTCGGGCACTGAGAACGTAACAGTGTTCTAAGCCAGGAGGTACCCAGAATACCACTCCACTGCAGCTGGAGACACCCTCCAGGTCTGCTTATTCCACTTGCGTCTCACAAGCCTCTGACAAACGGCTGTGGTGCAGATGTTGGAAACTCTTTCTGCAGGCAGTGTGCAACTGTGAGGGACTGAGGGTGAGCTCAACTCTCCGAAGTAAGTTGCTTTCGGACAAGGCGTTCAGCTAGCTTCTCTCGTATGGCACTTAGGATGTAGCACCTGGCTCACACAGGAAATAGCTAGGAAATCGCTGGGTTGAGCTTGGATGCACTAGTCTTGTGGGCCGGGACTTTCCACTTACCTCTCACAACACTTCAGGCACGCATCGGGGCTAGGCCTGTTAGGAGCGCGGTGTACGTGCAGGCAGGATGTGGGAGGGACAGTCCATAAGCCCAACTCTCGGAAGTGTGTATGCTTTGCAGGCAGATGTCTGCTAGACACTTTGATGGGAGCTAGGACCGAGCTACACTCTCATTGAACAAGGACGTTTGCAATGTCTGCATTGAGATCAGATACACCTGAGGAGAATCCTGTCACTTCCACATGCTCTTCACACAACCTCTTCCGGCACCTAACATAAGGATGCTGGGACCTACGTCTACGGGCAGTCAGAATGCGGGAGGGTCCTGCCCTGAACTCAGCTCGCACAAGGAAGCACGCCTACAAGCCAGCTTTCAACTAGCTGCGTTCCTCGGGCACTGAGAACGTAACAGTGTTCTAAGCCAGGAGGTACCCAGAATACCACTCCACTGCAGCTGGAGACACCCTCCAGGTCTGCTTATTCCACTTGCGTCTCACAAGCCTCTGACAAACGGCTGTGGTGCAGATGTTGGAAACTCTTTCTGCAGGCAGTGTGCAACTGTGAGGGACTGAGGGTGAGCTCAACTCTCCGAAGTAAGTTGCTTTCGGACAAGGCGTTCAGCTAGCTTCTCTCGTATGGCACTTAGGATGTCGCACCTGGCTCACACAGGAAATACTAGGAAATCGCTGGGTTGAGCTTGGATGCACTAGTCTTGTGGGCCGGGACTTTCCACTTACCTCTCACAACACTTCAGGCACGCATCGGGGCTAGGCCTGTTAGGAGCGCGGTGTACGTGCAGGCAGGATGTGGGAGGGACAGTCCATAAGCCCAACTCTCGGAAGTGTGTATGCTTTGCAGGCAGATGTCTGCTAGACACTTTGATGGGAGCTAGGACCGAGCTACACTCTCATTGAACAAGGACGTTTGCAATGTCTGCATTGAGATCAGATACACCTGAGGAGAATCCTGTCACTTCCACATGCTCTTCACACAACCTCTTCCGGCACCTAACATAAGGATGCTGGGACCTACGTCTACGGGCAGTCAGAATGCGGGAGGGTCCTGCCCTGAACTCAGCTCGCACAAGGAAGCACGCCTACAAGCCAGCTTTCAACTAGCTGCGTTCCTCGGGCACTGAGAACGTAACAGTGTTCTAAGCCAGGAGGTACCCAGAATACCACTCCACTGCAGCTGGAGACACCCTCCAGGTCTGCTTATTCCACTTGCGTCTCACAAGCCTCTGACAAACGGCTGTGGTGCAGATGTTGGAAACTCTTTCTGCAGGCAGTGTGCAACTGTGAGGGACTGAGGGTGAGCTCAACTCTCCGAAGTAAGTTGCTTTCGGACAAGGCGTTCAGCTAGCTTCTCTCGTATGGCACTTAGGATGTCGCACCTGGCTCACACAGGAAATACTAGGAAATCGCTGGGTTGAGCTTGGATGCACTAGTCTTGTGGGCCGGGACTTTCCACTTACCTCTCACAACACTTCAGGCACGCATCGGGGCTAGGCCTGTTAGGAGCGCGGTGTACGTGCAGGCAGGATGTGGGAGGGACAGTCCATAAGCCCAACTCTCGGAAGTGTGTATGCTTTGCAGGCAGATGTCTGCTAGACACTTTATGGGAGCTAGGACCGAGCTACACTCTCATTGAACAAGGACGTTTGCAATGTCTGCATTGAGATCAGATACACCTGAGGAGAATCCTGTCACTTCCACATGCTCTTCACACAACCTCTTCCGGCACCTAACATAAGGATGCTGGGACCTACGTCTACGGGCAGTCAGAATGCGGGAGGGTCCTGCCCTGAACTCAGCTCGCACAAGGAAGCACGCCTACAAGCCAGCTTTCAACTAGCTGCGTTCCTCGGGCACTGAGAACGTAACAGTGTTGTAAGCCAGGAGGTACCTAGTATACCACTCACTGCAGCTGGAGACACCCTCAGGTCTGCTTATTCCACTTGCGTCTCACAAGCCTCTGACAAACGGCTGTGGTGCAGATGTTGGAAACTCTTTCTGCAGGCAGTGTGCAACTGTGAGGGACTGAGGCGTAGAGCACAACTCTCCGAAGGTAAGTAGCTTTCGGAACAGGCCTTCAGCTCGCTTCTCTCGTATGACACTTAGGGTAATGTAGCACTGGCTGACACTGGAAATAGCTAGAAATCTCTGGTTGAGCTTGACTGCACTATAGTCTGCTGGGCACGTGATCTTTCCACTTACCTTCACAACATTCAGGCAGGAGCTAGGACCGAGCTACACTCTATTGAACAAGGGTTTGCAATGTCTGCATTGAGATAGATACACTGAGGAGAATCTGTCATTTCCACATGTCTTCAAACTCTTCCGGCACTAACATAAGGATGCTGGGACCTCGTCACGGCATCAGAATGGGGAGGTCTGCCTGAACTCAGCTCGCACAGGAGCACGCCTACAAGCAGCTTTCACTAGCTGCGTTCCGGGGCATGAGACGTACAGTGTCTAAGCAGGAGGTACAATACACTCCACTGCAGTGGAGACACCTCCAGGTGCTTATTCCACTTGGTTCACAAGCCTTGACAAACGGCTGTGGTGCAGATGTTGGAATCTTTTGAGGAGTGTGCACTGTGAGGGATGAGGGTGAGCAACTCGAAGTAAGTTGCTTTGACAAGGGTTCTGTTCGTTGGCACTAGGCCTCTCAAGAATAGGAATCGGGGTTGCTGGCCGTCTGGGGCCGGCTTCTTACCTCAAAATGGAGCATGCGAGTCCTTTTGAAAAGGCGTTTGCATGCTGCATTGAGTCAGATCTGGTAATCTGTCGACTTCACGCTTCAACAACTCTTCGGCCGTATAAGGATGCTGGGAATTCCTTTGGGGTAAAAACGGGAGGTTCGCCTGAAATATTTTTAAAAAGTACAAGCAGTTTCAACTAGCTTCGTGGGATGGAAACGTAAACAGTGTTCTAGCGGAGGTACCGAATGCCTCACTCCCCGGGACACCTCCCAGGTTGCTTTACTTGCGTCCAGCTGCAAAGTGTGTGCAGATGTTGAAACTCTTTCGCGCGATGCAAATTGAGGGATGGGGTGAGTCATCCCCACTTCGAAAGATAGCTTTCCGGACAAGGGCTTCAAGTTCTTCGTAGGCACTAAGGTGTAACAGTGTGCCAGGAATGGGCAATATCGCGGTGGAGTGGTATGCGCTTTGGGGCTGCCGACTCTCCCCAACCTTCGCATGGGTGGGTG
>NW_024571074.1:0-25484 GCF_018345385.1 Vulpes lagopus | reverse complement strand
GGTCCTAGAACCCATCAAAAAGTGTCTTCCAGACATCTGCCTGCAAAGCATACACATTTCCGAGAGTTGAGCTTATGGACTGTCCCTCCCACATCCTGCCTGCAGGTACACCCCGCTCCTAATACGCCTATCCCCGATGCGTGCCTGAAGTGTTGTGAGAAGTAAGTGGAAACTCCCGCCCACAAGACTAGTGCATCCAAGCTCAACCCAGCGATTTCCTAGTATTTCCTGTGTGAGCCAGGTGCTACATCCTAAGTGCCATACGAGAGAAGCTAGCTGAACGCCTTGTCCAAAAGCAACTTACTTCGGAGAGTTGAGCTCACCCTCAGTCCCTCACAGTTGCACACTGCCTGCAGAAAGACTTTCCAACATCTGCACCAGAGCCGTTTGTCAGAGGCTTGTGAGACGCAAGTGGAATAAGCAGACCTGGAGGGTGTCTCCAGCTGCAGTGGAGTGGTATTCTGGGAACCTCCTGGCTTAGAATACTGCTACGTTCTCAGTTCCCTAAGAACGCAGCTAGATGAAAGCTGGTTTGTAGGCATGCTTCCTTGTGCGAGCTGTGGTCAGGGCAGGACCCTCCCGCATCCTGACTGCACGTCGACTTAGGTCCCAGAATCCTTATGTTAGGCGCCGGAAGAGGTTGTGTGTAAAGCATGTGGAGTGCCAGGACTCTGCTCAAGTGAATCTGAGTCCAATACAGACATTGCAAACGTCCTTGTTCAATGAGAGTGTAGCTGGGTCCTAGAACCCATCAAAAAGTGTCTTCCAGACATCTGCCTGCAAAGCATACACATTTCCGAGAGTTGAGCTTATGGACTGTCCCTCCCACATCCTGCCTGCAGGTACACCGCGCTCTTAATAGGCTTATCCCCGATGCGTGCCTGAAGTGTTGTGAGAGGTAAGTGGAAACTCCCGGCCCACAAGACTAGTGCATCCAAGTTCAATCCAGCGAATTCCTAGTGTTTCCTGTGTGAGCCAGGTGCTGCATCCTAAGTGCCATACGAGAGAAGCTAGCTGATCGCCTTGACCAAAAGCAACTTACTTCGGAGATTTGAGCTCACCCTCAGTCCCGCACAGTTGCACACTGCCTGCAGAAAGAGTTTCCAACATCTGCACCAGAGCCGTTTGTCAGAGGCTTGTGTGACGCAAGTGGAATAAGTAGACCTGGATGGTGTCTCCAGCTGAAGTGCAGTGGTATTCTGGGTACTTCGTGGCTTAGAGAACTGCTACCTTCTCAGTGCCCTCGGAACGCAGCTAGTTGAAAGCTGGCTTGTAGGCATGCTTCCTTGTGCGAGCTGAGGTCAGGGCAGGACCGTGCCGCATCATGACTGCCCGAAGACGTAGGTCCCAGCATCCTTATGTTAGGAGCCAGAAGAGGTTGTGAAAAAGCATGTGGAAGTGACAGGACTCTCCTCAAGTGTATCTGATCTCAATACAGATATTGCAAACGTCCTTGTTCAATGAGAGTGTAGCTCAGTCCTAGATCCCATCAGAGTGTGTAGCAGACAATTGCCTGCAAAGCGTACACACTTCCGAGAGTTGAGCTTATGGACTATCCCTCCCACATCGTGTCGTCAGGTACACCGCGCTACTAACAGGCCTAGCCCCGATGCGTGACTGAAGAGTTGTGAGAGGTAAGTGGAATGTCCCGGCCAAGAAGACTAGTGCCTCCAAGCTCAATCCAGCGAATTCCTAGTATTTATTGTGTGAGCCAGGTGCTACATCCTAAGTGCCATACGAGAGAAGCTAGCTGAACGCCTTGTCCACAAGCAACTTACTTCGGAGAGTTGAGCTCACCCTCAGTCCCTCACAGTTGCACACTGCCTGCAGAATGAGTTTCGAACATCTGCACCAGAGCCGTTTCTCAGAGGTGTGAGACGCAGTGGAATAAGCAGACCTGGATGGTGTCTCCAGCTGCAGTGGAGTGGTATTCTGGGTACCTCCTGGCTTAGAGTACTGCTACGTTCTCAGTGCCCTTAGAACGCATCTAGTTGAAAGCTGGCTTTTAGGCATGCTTCCCTGTGCAAGCTGAGCTCAGGGCAGGACCCGCCCGCATCCTGCCTGCCCATAGACAAAGGTCCCAGCATCCTTAAGTTAGGCGCCTGAAGAGGTTGTGTGAAAAGCAGGTGGAAGTGAACGGACTGTGCTCAAGTGAATCTGAGTCCAATACACACATTGCAAACGTCCTTGTTCAATGAGAGTGGAGCTCGGTCCTAGCACCCATCAATAAGTGTCTTCCCGACATCTGCCTGCAAAGCATACACACTGCCGAGAGTTGAGCTTATAGACTGTACCTCCCACATCCTGCCTGCTGGTACACCAGGCTCCTAACAAGCCTAGCCCCGATGCGTGCCTGAAGTGTTGTGAGGGATAAGTGGAAAGTCCTGGCCCACAACACTAGTGAATCCAAGCTCAATCTAGCGTTTTTTTAGTATTTCCTGTGTGAGCCAGGTGGTACATCCTAATTGCCATACGAGAGAAGCTAGCTGAACGCCTTGTCCAAAGGCAACTTTCTTCGGAGAGTTGAGGTGACCCTCAGTCCCTCACAGTTGCACACTGCCTGCAGAAAAATTTTCCAACATCTGCACCAGAGCCGTTTCTCAGAGGCTTGTGAGACGCAAGTGGAATAAGCAGACCTGGAGGGTGTCTCCAGCTGCAGTGGATTTGTATTCTGGGTACTTCGTGGCTTAGAGTACTGCTAAGTTCTCAGGGCCCTAATTACGCAGCTAGTTGAAAGCTGGCTTGTAGGCATGCTTCCTTGTGCGAGCTGAGGTCAGGGTAGGACCCTCCCGCATCCAGACTGCCGGTAGACCTAGGTCCCAGTATCCTTATGTTAGGCGCCAGAAGAGGTTGTGGAAAAGCACGTGAAAGTGACAGGATTCTCCTCAAGTGTATCTGATCTCAATACAGACATTGCAAACGTCCTTGTTCAATGAGAGTGTAGCTCGGTCCTAGCACCCATCAATAAGTGTCGTCCAGAAATCTGCCAGCAAAGCATACACACTTCCGAGAGTTGAGCTTATTGACTGTCCCTCCCACATCCTGCCTGACGGTAGACGGCGCTCCTAACAGGCCTGTCCCCGATGCGTGCCTGAAGTGTTGTGAGAGGTAAGTGGAAACTCCCGGCCCACAAGACTAGTGCATCCAAGCTCAATCTAGCGGTTTCCTTGTATTTCCTGTGTGAGCCAGGTGCTACATCCTAAGTGCCATACAAGAGAAGATAGCTGAACGCCTTGTCCAAAAGCAACTGACTTCTGAGAGTTGAGCTCACCCTCAGTCCCTCACAGTTGCACACTGCCTGCAGAAAGAGTTTCCAACATCTGCACCAGAGCCGTTTGTCAGAGGCTTGTGAGACGCAAGTGGAATAAGCAGATCTGGAGGGTGTCTCCAGCTGCAGTGGAGTGGTATTCTGGATACCCCTTGGCTTAGAACACTGTTACCTTCTCTGTGCCCTAGGAACGCAGCTAGTTGAAACCTGGCTTGTAGGCATGCTTCCTTGTGCGAGCTGAGTTCAGGGCAGGACCCTCCCGAATCCTGACTGCCCGTAGACATAGGTCCCAGTATCCTCATGTTAGGCGATAGAAGAGGTTGTGGGAAAAGCATATGGAAGTGAGAGGATCCTCCTCAAGTGTATCTGATCTCAATACAGAAATTGCAAACGTCCTCGTTCAATGAGAGTGTAGCTCAGTCCTAGCACCCATTAATAAGTGTCTAGCAGACATCTGCCTGCAAAGCATACACACTTCCGAGAGTTGAGCTTATGGACTGTCTCTCCCACATCCTGCCTGCAGGTACACCGTGCTCCTAAGGGGCCAAGCCCCGATGCGTGCCTGAAGTGTGGTGAGAGGTAAGTGGAAAGTCCCCGCCCACAAGACTAGTGCATCCAATCTCTATCTAGCAGTTTCCTAGATTTCCTTTGTAAGCCAGGTGCTACATCCTAAGTTCCAAATGAGAGAAGCAAGCTGAACGCCTTGTCCAAAAGCAATTTACTTCGGAGAGATGAGCTGACCCTCAGTGCCTCACAGTTGCACACTGCCTGCAGAAAGAGTTTGCAACATCTGCACCAGAGCCGTTTCTCAGAGGCTTGTGAGACGAAAGTGGAATAATCAGACCTGGATGGGGTCTCCAGCTGTAGTGAAGTGGTATTCTGGGTACCTCCTGGCTTAGAGTACTGCTACGTTCTCAGTGCCCTAAGAACGCTGCTAGTTGAAAGCTGGCTTGTAGGCATGCTTCCTTGTGTGAGCTGAGGTGAGGGCAGGACCCTCCCGCATCCTGACGGCACGTCGACATAGGTCCCAGCATCCTTTTGTTAGGTGCCGGAAGGGGTTGTGTGAAGAGCATGTGGAAGTGACAGGATTCTCCTCAGGTGTATCTGATCTCAATGCAGACATTGCAAACGTCTTTGTTCAATGAGAGTGTACCTCGTTCCTAGCTCCCATCAAAGTCTCTAGCAGATAACTGCCTGCAAAGCATACACATTACCGAGAGTTGGGCTTATGGACAGTCCCTCCCACATCCTGCCTGCACGTACACCGCGCTCCTAACAGGCCTAGCACCGATGCGTGTCTGAAGTGTTGTGAGAGGTAAGTGGAAAGTCCCGGCCCACAAGACTAGTGCATCCAAGCTCAACCCAGCGATTTCCTAGTATTTCCTGTGTGAGCCTGGTGCTACATCCTAAGTGCCATACGAGAGAAGCTAGCTGAACGCCTTGTGCAAAAGCAACTTACTTCGGAGAGTTGAACTCACCCTCCGTCCCTCACAGTTGCACACTGCCTGCAGAAAGAGTTTCCAACATCTGCACCACAGCCGTTTGTCAGAGGCTTGTGAGACGCAAGTGGAATAAGCAGACCTGGAGGGTGTCTCCAGCTGCAGTGGAGTGGTATTCTGGGTACCTCCTGGCTTAGAACACTGTTACGTTCTCAGTGCCGAGGAACGCAGCTAGTTGAAAGCTGGCTTGTAGGCGTGCTTCCTTGTGCGAGCTGAGTTCAGGGCAGGACCCTCCCGCATTCTGACTGCCCGTAGACGTAGGTCCCAGCATCCTTATGTTAGGTGCCGGAAGAGGTTGTGTGAAGAGCATGTGGAAGTGACAGGATTCTCCTCAGGTGTATCTGATCTCAATGCAGACATTGCAAACGTCCTTGTTCAATGAGAGTGTAGCTCGGTCCTAGCTCCCATCAAAGTGTCTAGCAGACATCTGCCTGCAAAGCATACACACTTCCGAGAGTTGGGCTTATGGACTGTCCCTCCCACATCCTGCCTGCACGTACACCGCGCTCCTAAAAGGCCTAGCCCCGATGCGTGCCTGAAGTGTTGTGAGAGGTAAGTGGAAAGTCCCGGCCCACAAGACTAGTGCATCCAAGCTCAACCAGCGATTTCCTAGTATTTCCTGTGTGAGCCAGGTGCTACATCCTAAGTGCCATACGAGAGAAGCTAGCTGAACGCCTTGTCCGAAAGCAACTTACATCGGAGAGTTGAGCTCACGCTCAGTCCCTCACAGTTGCACACTGCCTGCAGAAAGAGTTTCCAACATCTGCACCACAGCCGTTTGTCAGAGGCTTGTGAGACGCAAGTGGAATAAGCAGACCTGGAGGGTGTCTCCAGCTGCAGTGGAGTGGTATTCTGGGTACCTCCTGGCTTAGAACACTGTTACGTTCTCAGTGCCCGAGGAACGCAGCTAGTTGAAAGCTGGCTTGTAGGCGTGCTTCCTTGTGAGAGCTGAGTTCAGGGCAGGACCCTCCCGCATTCTGACTGCCCATAGACGTAGGTCCCAGCATCCTTATGTTAGGTGCCGGAAGAGGTTGTGTGAAGAGCATGTGGAAGTGACAGGATTCTCCTCAGTGTATCTGATCTCAATGCAGACATTGCAAACGTCCTTGTTCAATGAGAGTGTAGCTCGGTCCTAGCTCCCATCAAAGTGTCTAGCAGACATCTGCCTGCAAAGCATACACACTTCCGAGAGTTGGGCTTATGGACTGTCCCTCCCACATCCTGCCTGCACGTACACCGCGCTCCTAACAGGCCTAGCCCCGATGCGTGCCTGAAGTGTTGTGAGAGGTAAGTGGAAAGTCCCGGCCCACAAGACTAGTGCATCCAAGCTCAACCCAGCGATTTCCTAGTATTTCCTGTGTGAGCCAGGTGCTACATCCTAAGTGCCATACGAGAGAAGCTAGCTGAACGCCTTGTCCGAAAGCAACTTACTTCGGAGAGTTGAGCTCACCCTCAGTCCCTCACAGTTGCACACTGCCTGCAGAAAGAGTTTCCAACATCTGCACCACAGCCGTTTGTCAGAGGCTTGTGAGACGCAAGTGGAATAAGCAGACCTGGAGGGTGTCTCCAGCTGCAGTGGAGTGGTATTCTGGGTACCTCCTGGCTTAGAACACTGTTACGTTCTCAGTGCCCGAGGAACGCAGCTAGTTGAAAGCTGGCTTGTAGGCGTGCTTCCTTGTGCGAGCTGAGTTCAGGGCAGGACCCTCCCGCATTCTGACTGCCCGTAGACATAGGTCCCAGCATCCTTATGTTAGGTGCCGGAAGAGGTTGTGTGAAGAGCATGTGGAAGTGACAGGATTCTCCTCAAGTGTATCTGATCTCAATGCAGACATTGCAAACGTCCTTGTTCAATGAGAGTGTAGCTCGGTCCTAGCTCCCATCAAAGTGTCTAGCAGACATCTGCCTGCAAAGCATACACACTTCCGAGAGTTGAGCTTATGGACTGTCCCTCCCACATCCTGCCTGCACGTACACCGCGCTCCTAACAGGCCTAGCCCCGATGCGTGCCTGAAGTGTTGTGAGAGGTAAGTGGAAAGTCCCGGCCCACAAGACTAGTGCATCCAAGCTCAACCAGCGATTTCCTAGTATTTCCTGTGTGAGCCAGGTGCTACATCCTAAGTGCCATACGAGAGAAGCTAGCTGAACGCCTTGTCCGAAAGCAACTTACTTCGGAGAGTTGAGCTCACCCTCAGTCCCTCACAGTTGCACACTGCCTGCAGAAAGAGTTTCCAACATCTGCACCACAGCCGTTTGTCAGAGGCTTGTGAGACGCAAGTGGAATAAGCAGACCTGGAGGGTGTCTCCAGCTGCAGTGGAGTGGTATTCTGGGTACCTCCTGGCTTAGAACACTGTTACGTTCTCAGTGCCCGAGGAACGCAGCTAGTTGAAAGCTGGCTTGTAGGCGTGCTTCCTTGTGCGAGCTGAGTTCAGGGCAGGACCCTCCCGCATTCTGACTGCCCGTAGACGTAGGTCCCAGCATCCTTATGTTAGGTGCCGGAAGAGGTTGTGTGAAGAGCATGTGGAAGTGACAGGATTCTCCTCAGGTGTATCTGATCTCAATGCAGACATTGCAAACGTCCTTGTTCAATGAGAGTGTAGCTCGGTCCTAGCTCCCATCAAAGTGTCTAGCAGACATCTGCCTGCAAAGCATACACACTTCCGAGAGTTGGGCTTATGGACTGTCCCTCCCACATCCTGCCTGCACGTACACCGCGCTCCTAACAGGCCTAGCCCCGATGCGTGCCTGAAGTGTTGTGAGAGGTAAGTGGAAAGTCCCGGCCCACAAGACTAGTGCATCCAAGCTCAACCCAGCGATTTCCTAGTATTTCCTGTGTGAGCCAGGTGCGACATCCTAAGTGCCATACGAGAGAAGCTAGCTGAACGCCTTGTCCGAAAGCAACTTACTTCGGAGAGTTGAGCTCACCCTCAGTCCCTCACAGTTGCACACTGCCTGCAGAAAGAGTTTCCAACATCTGCACCACAGCCGTTTGTCAGAGGCTTGTGAGACGCAAGTGGAATAAGCAGACCTGGAGGGTGTCTCCAGCTGCAGTGGAGTGGTATTCTGGGTACCTCCTGGCTTAGAACACTGTTACGTTCTCAGTGCCCGAGGAACGCAGCTAGTTGAAAGCTGGCTTGTAGGCGTGCTTCCTTGTGCGAGCTGAGTTCAGGGCAGGACCCTCCCGCATTCTGACTGCCCGTAGACGTAGGTCCCAGCATCCTTATGTTAGGTGCCGGAAGAGGTTGTGTGAAGAGCATGTGGAAGTGACAGGATTCTCCTCAGGTGTATCTGATCTCAATGCAGACATTGCAAACGTCCTTGTTCAATGAGAGTGTAGCTCGGTCCTAGCTCCCATCAAAGTGTCTAGCAGACATCTGCCTGCAAAGCATACACACTTCCGAGAGTTGGGCTTATGGACTGTCCCTCCCACATCCTGCCTGCACGTACACCGCGCTCCTAACAGGCCTAGCCCCGATGCGTGCCTGAAGTGTTGTGAGAGGTAAGTGGAAAGTCCCGGCCCACAAGACTAGTGCATCCAAGCTCAACCCAGCGATTTCCTAGTATTTCCTGTGTGAGCCAGGTGCGACATCCTAAGTGCCATACGAGAGAAGCTAGCTGAACGCCTTGTCCGAAAGCAACTTACTTCGGAGAGTTGAGCTCACCCTCAGTCCCTCACAGTTGCACACTGCCTGCAGAAAGAGTTTCCAACATCTGCACCACAGCCGTTTGTCAGAGGCTTGTGAGACGCAAGTGGAATAAGCAGACCTGGAGGGTGTCTCCAGCTGCAGTGGAGTGGTATTCTGGGTACCTCCTGGCTTAGAACACTGTTACGTTCTCAGTGCCTGAGGAACGCAGCTAGTTGAAAGCTGGCTTGTAGGCGTGCTTCCTTGTGCGAGCTGAGTTCAGGGCAGGACCCTCCCGAATTCTGACTGCCCATAGATGTAGGTCCCAGCATCCTTATGTTAGGTGCCGGAAGAGGTTGTGTGAAGAGCATGTGGAAGTGACATGATTCTCCTCAGGTGTATCTGATCTCAATGCAGACATTGCATAAGTCCTTGTTCAATGAGAGTGTAGCTCGGTCCTAGGTCCCATCAAAGTGTCTAGCAGACATCTGCCTGCAAAGCATACACACTTCCGAGATTTGAGCTTATGGACCGTCCCTCCCACATCCTGCCTGCACGTACACCGCGCTCCCAAAAGGCCTAGCACCGATGCGTGCCTGAAGTGTTGTGAGAGGTAAGTGGAAAGTCCCGGCTCTCAGGACTAATGCATACAAGCGCAACCCAGCGATTTCCTAGTATTTCCTGTGTGAGCCAGGTGCTACATCCTAAGTGTCATACGAGAGAAGCTAGCTGAACGCCTTGTCTGAAAGCAACTTACATCGGAGAGTTGAGCTCACGCTCAGTCCCTCACAGTTGCACACTGCCTGCAGAAAGAATTTCCAACATGTACACCCCAGCCGTTTGTCAGAGCCTTGTGAGATGCAAGTGGAATAAGCAGACCTGGAGGGTGTCTCCAGCTGCAGTGGAGTGGTATTCTGGGTACCTCCTGGCTTAGAACACTGTTACGTTCTCATTGCCTGAGGAACGCAGCCAGTTGAAAGCTGGCTTGTAGTCGTGCTTCCTTGTGAGAGCTGAATTCAGGGCAGGCTCCTCCCGCATTCTGACTGCCCATAGACATACGTCCCAGCATCCTTATGTTAGGTGCCGGAAGAGGTTGTGTGAAGAGCATGTGGAAGTGACAGGATTCTCCTCATGTGTATCTGATCTCAATGCAGACATTGCAAACGTCCTTGTTCAATGAGAGTGTAGCTCGGTCCTAGCTCCCATCAAAGTGTCTAGCAGACATCTGCCTGCAAAGCATACACACTTCTGAGAGTTGTGCTTATGGACTGTCCCTCCCACATCCTGCCTGCTCGTACACCGCGCTCCTAACAGGCCTAGCCCAGATGCGTGCCTGAAGTGTTGTGAGAGGTAAGTGGAAAGTCCCGGCCCACAAGACTAGTGCATCCAAGCTCAACCCAGCGATTTCCTAGTATTTCCTGTGTGAGCCAGGTGCGACATCCTAAGTGCCATACGAGAGAAGCTAGCTGAACGCCTTGTCCGAAAGCAACTTACTTCGGAGAGTTGAGCTCACCCTCAGTCCCTCACAGTTGCACACTGCCTGCAGAAAGAGTTTCCAACATCTGCACCACAGCCGTTTGTCAGAGGCTTGTGAGACGCAAGTGGAATAAGCAGACCTGGAGGGTGTCTCCAGCTGCAGTGGAGTGGTATTCTGGGTACCTCCTGGCTTAGAACACTGTTACGTTCTCAGTGCCCGAGGAACGCAGCTAGTTGAAAGCTGGCTTGTAGGCGTGCTTCCTTGTGCGAGCTGAGTTCAGGGCAGGACCCTCCCGCATTCTGACTGCCCGTAGACGTAGGTCCCAGCATCCTTATGTTAGGTGCCGGAAGAGGTTGTGTGAAGAGCATGTGGAAGTGACAGGATTCTCCTCAAGTGTATCTGATCTCAATGCAGACATTGCAAACGTCCTTGTTCAATGAGAGTGTAGCTCGGTCCTAGCTCCCATCAAAGTGTCTAGCAGACATCTGCCTGCAAAGCATACACACTTCCGAGAGTTGGGCTTATGGACTGTCCCTCCCACATTCTGCCTGCACGTACACTGCGCTCCTAACAGGCCTAGCACCGATGCGTGCCTAAAGTGTTGTGAGAGGTAAGTGGAAAATCCCGGCCCACAAGACTAGTGCATCCAAGCTCAACCCAGCGATTTCCTAGTATTTCCTGTGTGAGCCAGGTGCGACATCCTAAGTGCCATTCGAGAGAAGCTAGCTGAACGCCTTGTCCGAAAGCAACTTACTTCGGAGAGTTGAGCTCACCCTCAGTCCCTCACAGTTGCACACTGCCTGCAGAAAGAGTTTCCAACATCTGCACCACAGCCGTTTGTCAGAGGCTTGTGAGACGCAAGTGGAATAAGCAGACCTGGAGGGTGTCTCCAGCTGCAGTGGAGTGGTATTCTAGGTACCTCCTGGCTTAGAACACTGTTACGTTCTCAGTGCCCGAGGAACGCAGCTAGTTGAGAGCTGGCTTGTAGGCGTGCTTCCTTGTGCGAGCTGAGTTCAGGGCAGGAGCCTCCCGCATTCTGACTGCCCGTAGACGTAGGTCCCAGCATCCTTATGTTAGGTGCCAGAAGAGGTTGTGTGAAGAGCATGTGGAAGTGACAGGATTCTCCTCAGGTGTATCTGATCTCAATGCAGACATTGCAAACAGCCTTGTTCAATGAGAGTGTAGCTCGGTCCTAGCTCCCATCAAAGTGTCTAGCAGACATCTGCCTGCAAAGCATACACACTTCCGAGAGTTGGGCTTATGGACTGTCCCTCCCACATCCTGCCTGCACGTACACCACGCTCCTAACAGGCCTAGCCCCGATGCGTGCCTGAAGTGTTGTGAGAGGTAAGTTGAAAGTCCCGGCCCACAAGACTAGTGCATCCAAGCTCAACCCAGCGATTTCCTAGTATTTCCTGTGTGAGTCACGTGCGAAATCCTAGGTGCCATACGAGAGAAGCTAGCTGAACGCCTTGTCCGAAAGCAACTTACTTCGGAGTGTGGAGCTCACCCTCAGTCCCTCACAGTTGCACACTGCCTGCAGAAAGAGTTTCCAACATCTGCACCACAGCCGTTTGTCAGAGGCTTGTGAGACGCAAGGGGAATAAGCAGACCTGGAGCGTGTCTCCAACTGCAGTAGAGTGGTATTCTGGGTACCTTCTGGCTTAGAACACTGTTACGTTCTCAGTGCCTGAGGAACGCAGCTAGTTGAACGCTGGCTTGTAGGTGTGCTTCCTTCTGTGAGCTGAGTTCAGGACAGGACGCTCTCCCATTCTGACTGCCCGTAGACGTACGTCCCAGCATCCTTATGTTAGATGCCGGAAGAGGTTGTGTGAAGAGCATGTGGAAGTGACAGGATTCTCCTCAGGTGTATCTGATCTCAATGCAGACATTGCAAACGTACTTGTTCAATGAGAGTTTAACTTTTCAGTTATTTTTAGTAAGTACCCATCTCTATTTTACAAGGAAAAGATATATACTTGAGGGATTATGAATTTTCAAAGTATTCAATGTTCTCACTGGGACTCCTACCACTGTTTGCTATGCAGTGCTGGTTGTTAGGACCATAAATCTGGGCATATAATATTAAGGACAGAGTTGGAGCTGTCTGTTTCGAAGCATATAAAGTCTTAACTGCCACAGATAATGTCAACCCAAATTATTATTTCCATTTTAATACATTTTAATATTATTTCCAATTTAATATAGGACAAACAGACATAAATGGAAATTAAAAAATAAATTCACCACATATTTCAGAAAGTACCTTTTCATGTGGAGAATAATTAATGCTTAGAAGAGCCTGCAGGCAAAGTTGTTGAGGCAAAAAGCAGGGATGTCCTTCAAGAAACAATTAGATGCCATCCTTGCTGAAATGGAGTACTAAAAAGGATATGCCTTGATGGACCAAATGACCTTTATTCTCTCTCCAAAAATCTCTCATGTTCTTATAATTCTAATCAAGAGATGTTTCAGCATTTTGGTCTCCAGCAATGTCAATTCTTACTTGAATTATTCACCTCACCAGTTCACGGCTGAGGAAGAACCTTTCTCGTAGTGCTACAAAGACTTCATATTGACCACACGTAATTCCCAACATTGTTGCTCATGCATGCTTTATTCATAAAGATGCCTTAGGTCTGATACTATAAAGTGCTTGATTATAGAAAGAGTCATTTTTCAATCCAATGTGATTGCACACAGGCCCAAATTGGAGAAGAGGGGACATAACTAACTTCATTAATGAGGGAGGGAATGTGGAGTTTTAAAAAAATTTTCTTGGCAAAAGTTATTTCAAAATATAGTTGATTCTTGAGGGATGTGGCATATATAAATCTGTTTGTTTCTCAGTTATCTTGGATATGTTAATGCACTATCTCTAGTTATTGACTGTATTTCAATAGAAGATTATAAAATAAACATTTTAAAAAATAGAGATTTTAAAAGAGGTTAGTTACAGTTGATCTAAAATCACATTAAAAATACACACTTTTAAAAGCTAGCAATGTACACTGAATACATGAAATATACAAAGTTGACTCTGTGCATTTGAGTAAAGTTGGGGAAATCAGCTATCTACAGTCTTCTAATTTTCAATAGAGTTAGCTGAGTTTTTGAGGCTCTGAAGATATTGTGAAAGCTACATTCCCCCTATTAGGTTCTTAAAGTGATATTCAGTGAAAGAAAAAGGACGTTTCTATCTGTCATATAAATGGACTCCTAGAGTTCCCTCTGTGTATCACAAATTGGAACTCAGTGGTGAACTAAGTGTTGAGAGCATATTTTCAAAAGCTAGCCAAAGGTCACATAAATTGGACAGTTCAAAGCTAAAGAAACTAGAGGCTTGAAAAATGCCAGTATATTTAAGTGTTTTTATTTATTTATTTTATTTATTTATTATTTTTATTTTTTAAGTGTTTTTAAAACAAATAAATATTTTATGAATAGTTGCCAAAGATAAAAGCTATATCAAATATACTAAATATATATATATATATATATATATACACAAATTGTTTTCACAATAGATTAAATCTGTTAGTAATTTGTAAATGATAGTTTTTTGAAGTACTATAAGAAAATATTATAGTAACAAATGACAAAATTTATAAAATAGTCTGTGCTAAAGATAAAATGGGTAAAAACATTATTCTAAATAATATGTTCTGTGTACTAGCTCTTTTTTTTCATTTCTTTTTTTTTAATTTTTTTTGTATTTATTTATGATAGTCACAGAGAGAGAGAGAGAGAGAGAGCCAGAGACATAGGCAGAGGGAGAAGCAGGCTCCATTCACCGGGAGCCCGACGTGGGATTCGATCCCGGGTCTCCAGGATTGCACCCTGGGCCAAATGCAGGCGCTAAACCACTGCGCCACCCAGGGATCCCTGTACTAGCTCTTATAACCTTTTAAATTATGCAGTCAAAGCTAAAATAAAAGTACAAACTAAACTTTCAAATGATGGGAAGATTATCTTCCATCTAGAATGTTTAACATGGTATTGAATATATAGAGAATAGTCTTATGACATAAATTATAAAGAAGGACAAAAAGCAAGTAATTAACTCAAGTAACTCTTAAACCATGCCTAATCAAATGAGAACTGCTGTAACAAGAGAAGTTAATTAGGCTATCATTTCAATCAATTAGGCTATTATTTCATTCACTGATGTGATTTTTAAAAATCTCTTATAGGGGATGCCTGGGTAGCTCATCGGTTTAGCGCCTGCCATTGGCTCAGGAGTCCTGGGATAGAGTCCCACGATGGGTTCCCAGCATGGAGCCTGCTTCTCCCTTTGCCTGTGTCTCTGCCCCCCTCCCTCTCTCTCTGTCTATCATGAATAAAAAATAAAAAAAAATCATGTGTGAACATATCTGTTCATTAAAAAAAATAATAATAATAATAATAATAATAATAATAATAAAATAAAAGTCTCATAAAATAATATCTTATTAAAAATGATTAATCCAGTAGTCTGTAAAACTCCCTTCTTGTTTCCTTGCATTAAAAATGGCTTTTAGGCAACTAGACATCATTTTAAAAAATGACATTTGGTCTTTTTGAAGGTAAAAATAGCTGGAAGTTATTCAGAGGTTTTCTTTGTGAAGAATGTATATGATCACTCTAGTTAATCTATCCCATTTTTGTTCAGTAACATTCTATGATTGTAATACAGTAAGGCCACTCTAAGCCACTGCGGTATAAAATTAATATCAATACTTGTTTAGACTGATACTTATCAGAAAATTGCATCTTAATAAATTAAAATTTCATTTAATTCAGGGTACCTGGGTGGCTCAGATGATAAGTGTCTACCTTTGGCTCAGGTCATGATCTCAGGGTCCTGGGATCTCCTGCTCAGTGAGGAGTCTGCTTCTCCCTCTCCCTTTGTCTCTTCCCCACTTGCGTGACCTCTAATAAATTGATCAATCAATAGAATCTTTAAAAAATAAAATTTCATTTAATTCTATCTTTCTGTAAAGAATTAACACATATTATAAACTTTAAAATGATGAAAATATTTTATTTCATTTTATGAATAAAATGGGGGTGGCCCTGGACCCCAAATTATAAAACTTGGAAATGAAAAAAAAACTTTTTCCAACACAACATCATGTAAGTTGGTAAGTGAAAATTTTAGTCTAGATAATTGATTTTAGAAATAACAAAAATACTTGACATTGTTGAAAAGTGAATTGTATGTTTGTTTCTATTAAAGGAGGTCTAGGTAAATTAGACTAATAGATTCCTACTGAGAAGAATTAGAAAAACTTGGCAAACTATTAAAAAAAACTTTTTTGACAGCATCAGAGAAATTATAGTGAAGAATAACAGATGGAGTTAACACCTAAGAGTAAAGAAAAGAGAGAAAACTTATTCCCTAAAATACTTCTGCTTAAAATGTGACACGTACATCAGCTAATAGTCCTTGAACTGCTTGCTCCAGTCAAGCAGTTCCTACAAAGGAGGGAGAAACTTTATTTAAAAAAAAAATCCAATGGACAATAAGTATATGAAAATATCCTTTTCTTTTTTAGTCTTCAGCAAAATGATAATACTATAAGGAGGAGCCCTCATACGCTGCTGGTGCCCCCAGAGAAGTCAGTTTTTAATTATGATAAAGTTGCACTTTTAATGTTGTCTCTTGTGAATTATACATCTGATGTCATGTATAAGTAACCTTTGCCTAATTTAAGACCACGCAAAATTTTCCTGCATTTTCTCTATTAGTTTTATAATTTTAGTTTTTGTATATAGTGTATAGGTCTGTTGCTCATTTTTAGATTTTTTTGTTTGCTTTTGTTTTTGTTTTCGTGCATGGTGTGAGGTAAGGATCTAAGTTCATTCAATTTATACTAAATGTATGTATGTTTTGGGACACCCAGTTGTTTCCTCATTGTTTGTTGAGAAGCTGACTTCTTTTCATTGAATCTTCTGGCACTTTTTACCCTAAATCAGCTGACCAAAAACATGCTGGTGTTTTTCTGGACTTTCCATTATTTTCCATTGATTTATATGTTTATCTTTATGAAAATATTATACTTTATTAGTAAGATTTAATTTAGTTTTCGAGTAAGTTTTGAATTCAGATAGTCTTTCAGTTTTGTACTTATTTTTAAAATACTGCCGTAGCTATCCTTTGCTTTTCTAAATAAATGTTATCGTCAGCTTGCTAATTTACAAAATAAGGATTTCAATAGGAATTTCACTGATTTTGCAGATTGGTTTGAAAAAATTGCCATACTATCAATATTCATTCTTCCAATCAATGAGCTTGATATACTTCTCCATTCACTTAGAGATACCTAATTTCCCTCAGGAGTGTTTTGTAGTTTTCGGTGTACCTGTCTTATACTTTTTTGTTGAAATTGTTCTTAAATATTTTATTATTTTTTATGTCATTGTGAATAAGAGTGCTTTCTTAATTTCACATTCAGAGACTTTTTTTGGTAGGAGATAAAAATCCAATTGACATTTTACATTAATTGTATCTTGCATCTTTGCTAAAATTTCCTTATTAGTCATTTATTTCCTTATTAGTCATTTAAATTATTTTAAAATATCTACATAAGAAATTGTGTTGTTTGTGAAAAAGGACCATTTTTATTTCTTCTTTTTTCAATCTATTTATTCTTTATTAATTTACTATATTGTCTTGAATCTCTATTATACTGTTAAGCAGAAGTACTGAGATAAAACTTCCTGTATGGCATGTATCCAATCTTAGGGGTAGAGGAAATATTTATTTATTTATTTATTTACTTACTTTATTTATTTATTTATTTATTTATTTATTTATTTATTTTTCAATCTTAGGGGTAGAGGAAATATTTAAAGTGTGCTATTTGTTGTCATCTTTATTTATTTATTATTTATTTTGTAGATGCCATTTTCAGAGTAAGAAAAATAATTTATATTACTAGTTATTGAGGGTTCTCTTTTTTAAAAATGTGAATGTTTTAGATGTTAGCAAATTATTTTATTACACCTATTGAGATAATCTTTTTTTTATTTTATCCTATTATGATGAGGCCTTATATTAATTGTTTTCTAGACATAAAACCAGCCTTGCATATATATGACTCATTGTATCTGATCTTTGTGTATAGGTCTTTATATATGTTGCTGTGCATTTGATTTTCAAATTTGTAATAACTGTCAATTTTATTCCTATAGTTAATATATCCAAGTAATTTGAGATTTTTGCTTTCAATTGCTGCATTAAGAGTGTTTACAAAAAAAAAGAGTGTTTACAAGTCTTTATAAGCTGATAGAAGTTCTTTTGATTGTGTCTAAAAGCAAAAACTCAAATGACCAAGAAGACAAACAAACAAAAACTTTTTGAAGGATATAAGTAATATGCCATTATAAAGTACATATAGCTGAAAGAGATAAAAAAAGAGTAGAAAAAATAACATACCTCAGGGCACCTGGGTGGCTCAATTGGTTGAGTATCTATCTGCCTTCTGTGTGGGTCATGATTCTGGGGTCCTGGGATCAGGGGCTCCCTGCTCTGTGGGAGCCTGCTTCTTTCTCTCCCTGCTGCTCCCCCTGTTTGTGCTCTCTCTTTCTGTCAAATAAATAAATAAAATCTTTAAGAAAAAAATAACACGTCAATGCTGAAAGAAAGTTATAGATCATTTTTGATAAGTATAAGTTAATGTTTTTATCCTACTCATGTGAATAGGTTCTAAATATTTTATAGCTTGATATTTTGCACAAATCTTTTCATACAAAAATGAAACTTTCCTATTAAAAATAATTACAGTTGGTTTAAAATTAAATATCCGATGAGAATCTATCAAATAAGATATATATAAAATATGCCAGACATAAATAACACACATAAAAATATCAAAAAATTAAAAGTTAAGTGCAAGGCAAAGATAAAGCAGGTACATCCTAATATAAATAAAGCAAAGGCCAAATCCTCATAATAAAGCAAAATTATTTTTAAGGTCTAATTGCGGAGCAAAATTTTGGCTTTATGAATATTTTTTCTTACCAAATATTATAGAAATACTCCTAAGACTTTTCAACTCCTCTTCATATCTTATGCATTCTCCAAGATTCAAATATCTAATAGTTCTGTCTTAAATTTCTGGACATGTTGAGCAAACATCCCATAGCATTAATCTACAGCCTGACAGAGCACATTTTCTCTTGTTCTTTGAATTTTCCTGTAGCTTCTTTGCAGAGTTGCAGGAAAACTCTTCTTTTCAAGCAAAAAGGAAGACTGAATTGCATTTTAATCCATTTTAGCTTAGTATTTTACTTATTTTAACTTTAT
The DNA here is from genome assembly GCF_018345385.1 of Vulpes lagopus. Taxonomy (NCBI): domain Eukaryota; kingdom Metazoa; phylum Chordata; class Mammalia; order Carnivora; family Canidae; genus Vulpes; species Vulpes lagopus. The sequence goes on along the minus strand of NW_024571074.1, from coordinate 7,329 downwards.
CTTACTTTACAAACTAATAATATATATTTGAATTTATTATTATAAACCAAACCAAACTTAATAAATATAGTGATGACCAATGACCATGGAGAAATTTCCACTGCATATTTTTTTTTGCAAAAATATTTTAGTAAAAGAAAAAATTAACCATAAAACATGCCATGATCCAACCACTTAAATTAGAAAACTTAGGGTTGTGGGCAATGCACATTATTCTCAGAGAGTTACCCAGAAACTAGCGTAATGAGAGACAAAGGGAGGGAGGGAGTGAGAGGAGAGAATGACTGATTGATGGTTAAGGAATTAGCTCCCATGATTGGATGCAGAGGCTGGCAAGTCTAAAACCTGCAGCATGGATGGGAAGTCTGAAGACCTAGGAAATAGATTATATTGCAGTTAAAATCTGAAGGCAAAGGCTGGCCAAATTCCCTCTTCCTCAAGGGAATTCAATCTTTTTCTTAATACCTTCAACTGATTGGATAAAACCCATCCATATTAAGGAATCCTCCTTAACTGGACTGAGAGGGGGAACGAAGAGGGCAGGAAGAAATCCCGCCCCAAACTTCCACCTCCCTTTTCTCTACTTTGTAATTTATTGATCAGTTTCCGAAGGGAGATGGGTGCCCTTTCCCCGCGGGAAGGGAGCGGGGCTTCCTTCCCGGGCCACATGCTAGGAGAAGCTGCCTGCTCCCCTTTCTTCTCCCCAGTCGCGGGGCCCAAGTCTTCCTTCTTCGTCCGAAAGGAGGGGAGGGGGGACTCGCTGCTACAAGCCTCGCCCCACGTGCCACTCATCCCCGCGCCGCCACCGCATCAGGTCGCCGGTGCCTGGGGTCAGCTGCGGGTGGACCCCTCTTCCTCCCCAGTGTCTCGTGTCCCCGGGGCCTCTCCGCCCCCCCCGTGCTGTGGCCGTGTCCGTGCCCCGGGGACAGGGGGGGCAGAACTGCGCTCCCAGTTCCCCTCCGGCTCCGGGGTTTGCATGGGAGAATCCTCTTTCCATGATGCCACTGGGCGACGTGGCGTGGGGGGAGGGAGGACGGTGGGGGAGCCCTCGCCCGAGACTCTTGGTCGGCCTCCCTGCCCCAGGCGTCACTCAGTGATCATGGGTAAAGAGAACTGTTTCAAAAAAAAAAAAAACCCTGAGCCTGACCCTGACCCCTAACCCTAACCCCTAACCCTAACCCTAACCCTAACCCTAACCCCTAACCCTAACCCTGACCCTGACCCTGACCCTAACCCCTAACCCTAACCCTAACCCTAACCCGTTCCCTAACCCGTTCCCTAACCCGTTCCCTAACCCTAACCCGTTCCCTAACCCTAACCCTAACCTGTTCCCTAACCCTAACCCCTAACCCCTAACCCTAAACCTAACCCCTAACCCTAACCCATTCCCTAACCCTAACCCGTTCCCTAACCCTAACCCGTTCCCTAACCCGTTCCCTAACCCTAACCCGTTCCCTAACCCTAACCCGTTCCCTAACCCTAACCCGTTCCCTAAGCCTAACCCTAACCCGTTCCCTAACCCCTAACCCTAACCCGTTCCCTAACCCTAACCCTAACCTGTTCCCTAACCCTAACCCTAACCCGTTCCCTAACCCTAACCCGTTCCCTAACCCTAACCCCTAACCCGTTCCCTAACCCTAACCCGTTCCCTAACCCGTTCCCTAACCCTAACCCCTAACCCGTTCCCTAACCCCTAACCCTAACCCGTTCCCTAACCCTAACCCTAACCCATTCCCTAACCCTAACCCGTTCCCTAACCCGTTCCCTAACCCTAACCCCTAACCCGTTCCCTAACCCCTAACCCTAACCCGTTCCCTAACCCTAACCCTAACCCGTTCCCTAAACCTAACCCTAACACATTCCCTAACCCTAACCCGTTCCCTAACTCTAACCCGTTCCATAACCCTAACCCTAACCCTAAACCTAACCCGTTCCGTAACCTGTTCCCTAACCCTAACATGTTCCCTATCCCGTTCCCTAACCCTAACCCTATCCTGTTCCCTAACCCAAACACTAACCCTAACCCTAACCCTCTAACCCTAACCCATTCCCTAACCCTAACCCGTTCCCTAACCCTAACCCATTCCCTAACCCTAACCCTAATCCCTAACCTGTACCCTAACCCGTTTCCTAACCCTAACCCGTACCCTAATCCCTAATTGTGCCCTAAACCTAGCCCAAACCCCTGCCTTAACCCCTAACCCTAAACTTCAACCCCATCCCCCGCTCTATCTCTAAACGTATTCCCTCCCCCATCCCTTAACCCTAAACCCTATAACCTATCTGTAACATCACCCTTATCCATTCCCTAACTCAGTTTCCTAATCTCAAATCCGTACCTTACTCCTAACTCTTGACCCTTCCCCCATCTCCTCACCTAACCAGAACCGAACGCATAACCAGATCCACTAACCATATCATCTAATTTCACCCTAACCCATATTGCCCTACCCTAAACCCTAACCCGTTCCTAACCCAAACCCCTTCCCTAACCCCTAACCCCTAACCCTTTCCCTAACCCCTAACCCTAACACATTCCCTAACCCTAACTCCTTCCCAAAACCAAAACCCATTCCCTAAACCCTAACCCTCCCAACCCTTCCCTAACCTAACCCCTAACCCTTCCCAAACCCCCAAACCCCTAACCCGTTCCCAAACCCAACCCTAACCCTTCCCAAACCAACCCAAACCCCGTTCCCTAACCCTAACACCGTTCCCTAACTCTAACCCCGTTCCATAACCCTAACCCTAACCCTAAACCTAACCCGTTCCGTAACCTGTTCCCTAACCCTAACACGTTCCCTATCCCGTTCCCTAACCCTAACCCATCCCGTTCCCTAACCCAAACACTAACCCTAACCCTAACCCTCTAACCCTAACCCATTCCCTAACCCTAACCCGTTCCCTAACCCTAACCCATTCCCTAACCCTAACCCTAATCCCTAACCTGTACCCTAACCCGTTTCCTAACCCTAACCCGTACCCTAATCCCTAATTGTGCCCCTAAACCTAGCCCAAACCCCTGCCTTAACCCCTAACCCTAAACTTCAACCCCATCCCCCGCTCTATCTCTAAACGTATTCCCTCCCCCATCCCTTAACCCTAAACCCTATAACCTATCTGTAACATCACCCTTATCCATTCCCTAACTCAGTTTCCTAATCTCAAATCCGTACCTTACTCCTAACTCTTGACCCTTCCCCCCATCTCTCACCCTAACCAGGAACTCGAACGCATAACCATGATCACTAATCCATATCATCTAATTTCACCCTAACCACATATTGCTCACCCTAAACCCTAACCCTATCTCAATTGTCCCCATTCACTTACCTTGTCGTTCTGAGTAGCTGCTGCTGAGGTGGATGTGACTCGGAACAGCGCCTCCAGGGTCCTCCAGCAGGTCCTGAGGAAGCCGGACTCCTGTCATGGCAGACGTGGCCCCATGTCTTCCTGAGTCATAGACAGCAGGTCCTGAGGACGAGGGGGGTCCTGTCACTGTGGACTATGCCTCACATCCTCCAGAAGCCTCCCTGCGGGTTCTGAGGAGGCCAGGTTCCTGTCACCATGGACGCGGCCCCACATGGGACTGAAGCCTACCCGCCAGTCCTGAGAAGGCCGGGGCTCCTGTCATTGTAGACCCGGCCCCACGTCATCCCGAAAACTCACCGTGGGTCCTGAGGAGACCAGGCTCCTGTCAGCGAGGACAGGGCTCCACATGGTCCTGAAGCCTACCTGCGAGTCCTGAGGAGGCCGGGGCTCCTGTCAGCCTGGATGCGGCCCCACATCCTCCTCAGGCAGCCAGAGCACAGACCGGCTCCTGTTACTGCTGGCGGAGGAGGCCTACTGCGTACACAGGCCCCCTGACTCGGGCCTGGGCTCAGGCGCTGAAGGAGGCAGTGAGGGAGGCAGAGTCCCCACGCTCAGGGCAGGACCTGCCTCCTTCCAGGCTCCAGCTGAGACCTATTGAAGAAACCCAACCCCACCCCCCCACCCCCGGGGAAAATTTAGGACCACGCCTAACCCAGAGGCAGCACATCCAGGCACCTTCCCGGAATTTAAGCAAGGAAAAACATTCTGTGGTTTTTCTGAGATAAGAAAACCATCCCCCCCCCACGCCCTGACTGGAAAGTCCCTGAACATGTTCATGTTGACCTTCAAAGAAATCAATCGTGTCTTAACCCGAATGCTATGCTAATCCCGCGGTTTGCCTTTAAAAGATGCCTGTAATTGCCAATCTGGGCTCTTCCACCTTTGAGGCCGAGGGCCCCTTTGCGCAAACGTTCAATAAAACCCTCTTGCTAGGGATCCCTGGGTGGCGCAGCGGTATAGTGCCTGCCTTTGGCCCAGGGCATGATCTTGGAGACCCAGGATCAAGTCCCATGTCGGGCTCCCGGTGCATGGAGCCTGCTTCTCCCTCTGCCTATGTCTCTGCCTCTCTCTCTCTCTCTCTCTTTCTGTGACTGTCATAAAAAAAAACCCTCTTGCTAGTTGCATCTGCCTGTCTGGGGTCTGAGTCTCTGGGGCCTCTACTGAGACACTTTGGCCCCCGTGAGCTAGGGTCCAACACTATGAGCTTCGGATACGTTGTGCTGAAATGGAGCACAACACCCGGCTTCCCCAGAAATACTTAAGGACAAGGAATTGGAGCCCACAGGATGCGAAATGAAATGTGGACCAGACTTTTATCGTGTCCGCCAAGACTCACTCAACCCTCTTCCACTGTGGGCGGGACTGCTGGCTGGTGCAGCTGCCCTGGAAACAGTGCCAAGGCTCCTCAGGAACTTACCGATAGAGCTGCCCTGCGACGGGCAGGTGCACGGCCTGGAGCTCACTCTGAAGATACAGATGCAATGAAACGCCAGGCAGGACACCTGCGCCCCGATGTCCACAGCAGCCGGGTCGACAGTAGCCACACTGTGAGAGGAGCCTCGGTGCCTTCAGACAGATGATGGATAGAGGATGGGAGATAGATGATGGTCATAGAGAGAGGAATGGTACTGCTATCAAAGAGAAGGAAATCTTGCCATTTGCAATGACGCGGATACAACTAGAGGGATCCTGTTAAGTGAAATAAGTCAGTCGGGAAAGACAATGACCCTATGGTGTCATTCATAGGTGGAATTAAAGAAGCAAAGCAGATGAACATCTGTGAAGGGAAGGAAAAACGAATAAGATGAAAACAGATGCAGGAAATACAGATCTGAATCATTGGAAACAATCTGAGGGTCACTGGAGGGGAGCGGGGGAGGGGATAACGGGGGATGGGCACGAAGGATGGCAGGTGATGTCACGAGCACTGCTGTTCTCTCCAACTGGTGAATCCCTGAATTCTACCTCTGAAAGTATAATACACTATACATTAATTAATTGGGTTTAAATTAAGTTAAACAAAATCAGTTGTATCAGAGCACATTTTCTTCTGGACTCCCTGTTCTGCTCCTTCAGCTTATGCTGGAACCACCCCCTGTGGGTCTAAGTAGGCGCCACACCTTGTGCCTGGCCCAGCCCAGGGCTAGAACTCACGACCCCGAGATCAGGACCTGAGGTGAGGTCAGGAGTCGATGCTTAACTGACAGAGCCAGCAGGGAGCCGAGAACCACACTGCTTTATCCTGTGTCTCTGTGACATCGTTCGAAATAGAAAAGTGCTGTGCCGCACTCTGTCCTACTTTTCCAATACTGATTTGCTGTCCGGGGTCATTTCTGGGGGCTGACGGATGTTAGGGTTTTTTTTTTTTTTCCTACTTCTAAGATCTACCACCATGATTTTGATAGGAATGACATTGAAACCGAGGGTGGCTTCAGGAACTGTGGACATTTTCACAAGAGGAGGCTTCCACCCCACGAACCCAGGACGGCCTCCCAGAGCCTGGTATGGCTCAGTGCACAAGTCTTGTGCTCCTTTCGTTCAGTCTCATTATTTAGTCTCTGTGATGCTCCTGAGAAGGGAGTCACGTCCTTCATTTCGTTCCTGAGTGCTCATTGTCAGGACGCAGCAAGGCTACTGAGCTCTGTAGGTTCAGTTGGTGTCCCATGAATTTACTGAATTCAATCATTAGTTCTAACAGGTTTTGGTGGGGGCTCTCGGGTTTCCTGTTTCTAGCACCGCGTCTTCAACAAATAGGGACAGTGTGACGTCCCCCTTCCAGGAGTGGAACCTTTGCTGTTTCCTGTCTGTTGACTACATTAGGACTTCCAGCACTGAGAGGGGACCTCCTTGGCTTGTTCCTGCTCTTAGGGGAGACGATTTCAGGTTTTCACCCTTTCACCCTTTCAGGTTTCACCCTTGAGGATGTCAGCTGCGGGCCTTCCTAGCGGAACTTTATTCTGTTGATAGACATTTCCTCAAAACCCACTAGGCTTTTGAAGTTGTAGTTTGTCAAATGCTTTTTCTGCAACTCTTGAGAGGATCGTATGATTTTTGTCCTTTCTCTCGTTTTTCTTTTTTAAAGATTTTATTTATATATCCTTGAGAGACATACAGAGAGAGCAGCAGAGAGAGAAAGGCAGAGACATGGGCAGAGGGAGAAGGCGGCTCCGTGTAGGGAACTCGACGTGGGACTCGATCCCGGGACTCCAGGATCACGCCCTGGGCTGAAGGCAGGCATTAAACCGCTGAACCACCCGGGGCTACCCCATGTCCTTTCTCTGGTTAATGTCATGGATCCTCCTGACTGATGGACAGAGGGGCCATGGGCAGGACATGGGCAATGTAGATGAACGATAGTAACAGCTATAAGCGTCTGGATCATAAATAAAATAAGTCACAGAAATTTAGAAAGTACAGCCTAGGGAATGGAGTCAGTACTGTTGTGACAACTTTGTACGGGGACAGACGGTGACGCCGCTTCTCGTGGGGGGAGCTGAATAAGGCACAGAATTGTCAAATCACTAGTTGTAGCCCTGAAACTACTGTCACGTTGTGTGTTGATTGTACTTCAATAAATATCAAGGAAAAGGGGTTTCTGGTAGGACTCCCGGTGGGTCCGTGAAAGGCATTTACATGGTCGTTACACACACGAAGGCACCTCTGCAGAGGGGATAAACATGCTCACGTGTCTTTATGTTAATTTTTAGAAGATTACCTTGAGAAAGGGTGCAGTAGGGAGGGGCAGAGGGAGAGGGGGAACCTGGAGCGGACTCCTCACCCTACGGAGCCTGAGCCCCACGCGAGGCTCCACGCCACAACCTCAAGATCCTGACCTGAGCCAAACTAAAGAGTCGACGTGGAACCGACTGAACCACGCAAGAGCCCCTCGAATGTTAAGTGTAACCCCATGCTGTGAACTCTGGGGGTCGGGGGGACATCTGTGACCCCCAGTCTACC
>NW_024571073.1:0-5358 GCF_018345385.1 Vulpes lagopus | reverse complement strand
GGCTTATGGAGTGTCCCTCCCACATCCTGCCTGCAGGTACACCCCCGCCCCTAACAGACCTAGCCCCGATGCGTGCCTGAAGTGTTGTGAGAGTTAAGTGGAAAGTCCCGGCCCACAAGACTAGTGCCTCCAAGCTCAATCCAGCGATTTCCTAGTATTTCCTCTGTAAGCCAGGTGCTACTTCCTATGTGCCATACGAGAGAAGCTAGCTGAACGCCTTGTCCAAGAGCAAATTACTTCGAGAGAGTTGAGCTCACCCTCAGTCCCTCACAGTTGCACACTGCCTGCAGAATGAGTTTCCAACTTCTGCACCACAGCCGTTTGTCAGAGGCTTGTGAGACGCAAGTGGAATAAGCAGACCTGAAGGGGTGTCTCGCTACAGTCAGGGAATGGTATTCTGGGTACCTCCTGGCTTAGAACCTGTTACGTTCTCAGTGCCCTAATAACTCAGCTAGTTGAAAGCTGGCTTGTAGGCATGCTTCCTTGTGCGAGCTGAGGTCAGGGCAGGACCCCTCCGGAATCCTGACTGCCCGTAGACATAGGTCCCAAGCATCCTTAGGTTAGGCGCAGGAAGACGTCTGTGTGAAAAGCATGTGGAAGTGACAGGATTCTCCTCAAGTGTATCTCATCTCAATACAGACATTGCAAACGTCCTTGTTCAATGAGAGTGTAGCTCGGTCCTAGCTCCTATCAAACTGTGTAGCAGACATCTGTCTGCAAAGCATACACACTTCCGAGAGTTGACCTTATGGACTGTCCCTCCCACATCCTGCCTGCAGGTACACTGCGCTCCTAACAGGCCTAGCCCGATGCGTGCCTGAAATGTTGTGAGAGGTAAGTGGAAAGTCCCGACCCACAAGACTAGTGCATCCAAGCTCAACCCAGCGATTTCCTAGTATTTCCTGTGTGAGCCAGGTGCTACATCCTAAGTGCCATACGAGAGAAGCTAGCTGAACGCCTTGTCCAAAAGTAACTTACTTTGGAGAGTTGAGCTGACCCTCAGTCGCTCACAGTTGCACATTGCCTGCAGAATGAGTTTCCAGCATCTGCACCAGAGCTGCTTGTCAGAGGCTTGTGAGACACAAGTGGAATAAGCAGACCTGGAGGGTGTCTCCAGCTGCAGTGGAGTGGTATTCTGGGTACTTCCTGCTTAGAGTACTGCTACGTTCTCAGTGCCCAGCTAGTTGAAAGAACGCAGCTGGTTGAAAGCTGGCTTGTAGGCATGCTTCCTTGTGTTAGCTGAGGTCAGGGCAGGACCCTCCCGCATCCTGACTGCCCGTAGACCTAGGTCCTAGCATCCTTATTTTAGGTGCCGGAAGAGGTTGTGTGAAAAGCATATGGAAGTGACAGGACTCTGCTCAAGTGAATCTGAGTCCAATACAGACATTGCAAACGTCCTTGTTCAATGAGAGTGTACCTCGGTCCCAGCTCCCATCAATAAGTGTCTAGCAGCCATCTGCCTGGAAAGCGTACACACTTCCGAGAGTTGAGCTTATGGCCTATCACTCCCACATCCTGACTGCCTGTACGGTTCGCTTGTACAGCATTTCATTCTACGTGGCACAGGAGCAGAGAGAGCACCAATGACTGGCTTGTCAATTTCGCTCCTAGCGGACAGCTGCCTCCAAGGCATGCACACTCCTTTGGGTTGAGCTGATGGCTTCAACCTCCCACATGCTGACCGCCTGTACCCTTTACGGCCAAGGGATTTTGTTAGACACGGGATTCAAGCTTTGTGAGAGGCAAGTGTCTCTTTGCTCAATCCAGTGACTTCTGATGACTTCCTCCCTCAGATGGGTGGTACATACTAACTTCCAACCCTGAGTACCTATGCAAGCTCTCTCTCGGGGGAACTTCCTTTTGTGAGATGAGCTGATTCGCGGTCCTTCCCACTTCCACGCTGCCTGCACATAGAGTTATGAACATCGTCACTAGACATGTTTGTCAGAAGCTCATGGGACGCAAGGGGCAAGCTGCAGGCCTCAATGGTGCTGTCACTCGGTGCAGTAGAGCAATATTCACGCAACGTCCTGACTTCCAGTGCTGCTACATTCTCACGGCCATAAGAACGCAGCTAGTGGAAAGCTGCATTCGGGGCATGCTTCCTTTTGAGAGTTGAGCTCAACGAAGGACCGTCCACCTCGAGTCCCCCTGTGGGTGGAGCTGCTAACATCATCATGTCAGGTGCAGGGAGACGTTGTGAGAAATGCCTGTGGAAACGTCAGGCCTGCCCTCACGGCAAGGTGAGTTGAATACAGCGATTGCCAATGACCTTGTTCAATTAGAGTGTAGCTAGGTTCTAACTCTCCTGTATGGGTGGGGAGCAGACAGCTGCCTCCCAGGCATACACGACCCTGAGAGTTGAGCTTATGGCCTGTCGCTCCCACATCCTGCCTGCAGGTACACCTCGCTCCTAACAGGTCTAGGCTCGATGCGTGACTGAAGTGTTGTGAGAGGTAAGTGGAAAGTCCCGGCCCACAAGACTCGTGCATCCAAGCTCAATCTAGCGGTTTCCTAGTATTTCCTGTGTGACCCAGGTGCTACATCTTAAGTGCCATACGAGAGAAGCTAGCTGTACGCCTTGTCCAAAAGCAACTTACTTGGGAGAGTTTAGCTCACCCTCAGTCCCTCACAGTTGCACACTGCCTGCAGAAAAGGTTTCCGACATCTGCACCAGAGCCGTTTGTCAGAGGCTTGTGAGTCGCAATTGGAATAAGCAGACCTGGAGGGTGTCTCCAACTGCAGTAGAGTGGTATTCTGGGAACCTCCTGGCTTTGAATACGGCTACGTTCTCAGTGCCTTAAGAACGCAGCTAGTTGAAAGATGGCTGGTAGGCATGCTTCCTTGTGAGAACTGAGGTAAGGGCAGGACCTTGCCGCATCCTGACTGCCCGTAGACGTAGGTCCCAGCATCCTTATGTTAGGAGCCAGAAGAGGTTGTGAAAAAGCATGTGGAAGTGACAGGACTCTGCTCAAGTGTATCTGATCTCAATACAGACATTGCAAACGTCCTTGTTCAATGAGAGTGTAGCTCAGTCCTAGATCCCATCAAAGTGTGTAGCAGACAATTGCCTGCAAAGCGTACACACTTCCGAGAGTTGAGCTTATGGACTATCCCTCCCACATCGTGTCGGCAGGTACACCGCGCTACTAACAGGCCTAGACCCGATGCGTGACTGAAGTGTTGTGAGACGTAAGTGGAAAGTCCCGGCCCACAAGAATAGTGCATCCAAGCTCAATCTAGCGGTTTCCTAGTATTTATTGTGTGAGCAAGGTGCTACATCCTAAGTGCCATACGAGAGAAGCTAGCTGAACGCCTTGTCCAAAAGCAACATACTTCGGAGAGTTTAGCTCACCCTCAGTCCCTCACAGTTGCACACTGCCTGCAAAAAGAGTTTCCAACATCTGCACCAGAGCCGTTTGTCAGAGGCTTGTGAGACGCAAGTGGAATAAGCAGACCTGGAGGGTGTCTCCAGCGGCACTGGACTGGTATTCTGGGAACCTCCTGGCTTAGAACACTGCTACGTTCTCAGTTCCCTAAGAACGCAGCTAGATGAAAGCTGGTTTGAAGGCATGCTTCCCTGTGCGACCTGTGGTCAGGGCAGGACCCTCCCGCATCCTGACTGCACGTCGAATTAAGTCCCAGAATCCTTATGTTAGGCGCCGGAAGAGGTTGTGTGTAAAGCATGTGGGAGTGCCAGGACTCTGCTCAAGTGAATCTGAGTCCAATACAGACATTGCAAACGTCCTTGTTCAATGAGAGTGTAGCTCGGTCCTAGAACCCATCAAAAAGTGTCTTCCAGACATCTGCCTGCAAAGCATACACATTTCCGAGAGTTGAGCTTATGGAGTGTCCCTCCCACATCCTGCCTGCAGGTACACCCCGCTCCTAATACGCCTATCCCCGATGCGTGCCTGAAGTGTTGTGAGAAGTAAGTGGAAACTCCCAGCCCACAAGACTAGTGCATCCAAGCTCAATCCAGCGAATTCCTAGTATTTACTGTGTGAGCCAGGTGCTACATCCTAAGTGCCATACGAGAGAAGCTAGCTGAACGCCTTGTCCAAAAGCAACATACTTCGGAGAGTTGAGCGACCCTCAGTCGACAGTTTCACACTGCATGCAAAAAGACTTTCCAACATCTGCACCAGAGCCGTTTGTCAGAGGCTTGTGAGACGCAAGTGGAATAAGCAGACCTGGAGGGTTTCTCCAGCTGCAGTGGAGTGGTATTCTGGGAACCTCCTGGCTTAGAATACTGCTACGTTCTCAGTTCCCTAAGAACGCAGCTAGATGAAAGCTGGTTTGTAGGCATGCTTTCTTGTGCGAGCTGTGGTCAGGGCAGGACCCTCCCGCATCCTGACTGCACGTCGACTTAGGTCCCAGCATCCTTATGTTAGGGGCCGGAAGAGGTTGTGTGTAAAGCATGTGGGAGTGCCAGGACTCTGCTCAAGTGAATCTGAGTCCAATACAGACATTGCAAACGTCCTTGTTCAATAAGAGTGTAGCTGGGTCCTAGAACCCATCAAAAAGTGTCTTCCAGACATCTGCCTGCAAAGCATACACATTTCCGAGAGTTGAGCTTATGGACTGTCCCTCCCACATCCTGCCTGCCGGGAGACCGCGCTCCTAACAGGCCTGTCCCCGATGCGTGCCTGAAGTGTTGTGAGAGGTAAGTGGAAACTCCCGGCCCACAAGACTAGTGCATCGAAGCTCAATCTAGCGGTTTCCTTGTATTTCCTGTGTGAGCCAGGTTCTACATCCTAAGTGCCATACGAGAGAAGCTAGCTGAACGCCTTGTCCAAAAGCAACTGACTTCGGAGAGTTGAGCTCACCCTCAGTCCCTCACAGTTGCACACTGCCTGCAGAAAGAGTTTCCAACATCTGCACCACAGCCCTTTGTCAGAGGCTTGTGAGACGCAAGTGGAATAAGCAGATCTGGAGGGTGTCTCCAGCTGCAGTGGAGTGGTATTCTGGGATACCTCCTGGCTTAGAACATGTTACGTTCTCAGTGCCGAGGAACGCAGCTAGTTGAAAGCTGGCTTGTAGGCGTGCTTCCTTGTGCGCTGAGTTCAGGGCAGGACCTCCCGCATTCTGACTGCCGTAGACGTAGGTCCCAGCATCCTTATTTGGTGCCAGAAGAGGTTGTGTGAAGAGCATGTGGAAGTGACAGGATTCTCCTCAGGTGTATCTGATCTCAATGCAGACATTGAAACGTCCTTGTTCAATGAGAGTGTAGCTCGGTCCTAGCTCCCATCAAAGTGTCTAGCAGACATCTGCCTGCAAAGCATACACACTTCCGAGAGTTGGGCTTATGGACTGTCCCTCCCACATCCTGCCTGCACGTAACCGCGCTCCTAACAG
>NW_024571072.1:0-12437 GCF_018345385.1 Vulpes lagopus | reverse complement strand
GGCAAACGTCCTTGTTCAATGAGAGTGTAGCTCGTTCCTAGTTCGCATCAAAGTGTCTAGCAGACATCTGCCTGCAAAGCATACACACTTCCGAGAGTTGGGCTTATGGACTGTCCCTCCCACATCCTGCCTACTCGTACACAGCGCTCCTAACAGGCCTAGCCCCGATGCGTGCCTGAAGTGTTGTGAGAGGTAAGTGGAAAGTCCCGGCCCACAAGACTAGTGCATCCAAGCTCAACCCAGCGATTTCCTAGTATTTCCTGTGTGAGTCACGTGCGAAAACCTAGGTGCCATACGAGAGAAGCTAGCTGAACGCCTTGTCCGACAGCAACTTACTTCAGAGTGTGGAGCTCACCCTCAGTCCCTCACAGTTGCACACTCCCTGCAGAAAGAGTTTCCAACATCTGTACCACAGCCGTTTGTCAGAGGCTTGTGAGACGCAAGTGGAATAAGCAGACCTGGAGGGTGTCTCTACTGCAGTGAGTGGTATACTAGGTACCTCCTGGCTTAGAACACTGTTACGTTCTCAGTGCCCGAGGAACGCAGCTAGTTGAAAGCTGGCTTGTAGGCGTGCTTCCTTGTGCGAGCTGAGTTCAGGGCACGACCCTCCCGCATTCTGACTGCCCGTAGATGTAGGTCCCAGCATCCTTATATTAGGTGCCGGAGGAGGTTGTGTGAAGATCATGTGGAAGTGACAGGATTCTCCTCAGGTGTATCTATCTCAATGCAGACATTGCAAACAGCCTTGTTCAATGAGAGTGTAGCTCGGTCCTAGCTCCCATCAAAGTGTCTAGCAGACATCTGCCTACAAAGCATACACACTTCCGAGAGTTGGGCTTATGGACTGTCCCTCCCACATCCTGCCTGCACCTACACCGCGCACCTAACAGGCCTAACCCCGATGCGTGCCTGAAGTGTTGTGAGAGGTAAGTGGAAAGTCCCGGCCCAGACTAGTGCATCCAAGCTCACCCCAGCGATTTCCAATATTTCCTGTGTGAGCCAGGTGCGACATCCTAAGTCCATACGAGAGAAGCTAGCTGAACGCCTTGTCCGAAAGAAACTTACTTCGGAGAGTTGAGCTGACCCTCAGTCCCTCACAGTTGCATACTGCCTGCAGAAAGAGTTTCCAACATCTGCACCACAGCCGTTTGTGAGAGGCTTGTGAGACGCAAGGGGAATAAGCAGACCTGGAGGGTTTCTCCAGCTGCAGTGGTATCGTATTCTGGGTACCTCCTGGCGTTAGAACACTGTTACGTTCTCAGTGCCCGAGGAACGCAGCTCGTTGAAAGCTGGCTTGTAGGCGTGCTTCCTTCTGCGAGCTGAGTTCAGGGCTGGAGCCTCCCGCATTCTGACTGCCCGTAGACATAGGACCCAGCATCCTTATGTTAGGTGCTGGAAGAGGTTGTGTGAAGAGCATGTGGAAGTGACAGGACTCTCCTCAGGTGTATCTGATCCCAATGCAGACATTGCAAACGTCCTTGTTCAATGAGAGTGTAGCTCGTTCCTAGTTCGCATCAAAGTGTCTAGCAGACATCTGCCTGCAAAGCATACACACTTCCGAGAGTTGGCCTTATGGACTGTCCCTCCCACATCCTGCCTGCACCTACACCGCGCACCTAACAGGCCTAACCCCGATGCGTGCCTGAAGTGTTGTGAGAGGTAAGTGGAAAGTCCCGGCCCACAAGACTAGTGCATCCAAGCTCAACCCAGCGATTTCCTAGTATTTCCTGTGTGAGTCACGTGCGAAAACCTAGGTGCCATACGAGAGAAGCTAGCTGAACGCCTTGTCCGACAGCAACTTACTTCAGAGTGTGGAGCTCACCCTCAGTCCCTCACAGTTGCACACTCCCTGCAGAAAGAGTTTCCAACATCTGTACCACAGCCGTTTGTCAGAGGCTTGTGAGACGCAAGTGGAATAAGCAGACTTGGAGGGTGTCTCTAGCTTCAGTGAGTGGTATACATGGTACCTCCTGGCTTAGAACACTGTTACGTTCTCAGTGCCCGAGGAACGCAGCTAGTTGAAAGCTGGCTTGTAGGCGTGCTTCCTTGTGCGAGCTGAGTTCAGGGCACGACCCTCCCGCATTCTGACTGCCCGTAGACGTAGGTCCCAGCATCCTTATATTAGGTGCCGGAGGAGGTTGTGTGAAGATCATGTGGAAGTGACAGGATTCTCCTCAGGTGTATCTATCTCAATGCAGACATTGCAAACAGCCTTGTTCAATGAGAGTGTAGCTCGGTCCTAGCTCCCATCAAAGTGTCTAGCAGACATCTGCCTACAAAGCATACACACTTCCGAGAGTTGGGCTTATGGACTGTCCCTCCCACATCCTGCCTGCACCTACACCGCGCACCTAACAGGCCTAACCCCGATGCGTGCCTGAAGTGTTGTGAGAGGTAAGTGGAAAGTCCCGGCCCACAAGACTAGTGCATCCAAGCTCAGCCCAGCGATTTCCAATATTTCCTGTGTGAGCCAGGTGCGACATCCTAAGTACCATACGAGAGAAGCTAGCTGAACGCCTTGTCCGAAAGAAACTTACTTCGGAGAGTTGAGCTGACCCTCAGTCCCTCACAGTTGCATACTGCCTGCAGAAAGAGTTTCCAACATCTGCACCACAGCCGTTTGTCAGAGGCTTGTGAGACGCAAGGGGAATAAGCAGACCTGGAGGGTGTCTCCAGCTGCAGTGGAGTAGTATTCTGGGTACCTCCTGGCTTAGAACACTGTTACGTTCTCAGTGCCCGAGGAACGCAGCTAGTTGAAAGCTGGCTTGTAGGCGTGCTTCCTTGTGCGAGCTGAGTTCAGGGCAGGAACCTCCCGCATTCTGACTGCCCGTAGACGTAGGTCCCAGCATCCTTATGTTAGGTGCCGGAAGAGGTTGTGTGAAGAGCATGTGGAAGTGACAGGACTCTCCTCAGGTGTATCTGATCTCAATGGAGACATTGCAAACAGCCTTGTTCAATGAGAGTGTAGCTCGGTCCTAGCTCCCATCAAATTGTCTAGCAGACATCAGCCTGCAAAGCATACACACTTCTCAGAGTTGGGCTAATGGACTGTCCCTCCCACATCCTGCCTGCACGTACATCGCGCTCCTAACAGGCCTAGCCCCGATGCGTGTCTGAAGTGTTGTGAGAGGTAAGTGGAAAGTCCCGGCCCACAAGACTAGTGCATCCAAGCTCAACCCAGCGATTTCCTAGTATTTCCTGTGTAAGCCACATGCGACATCCTAAGTGCCATCCGAGAGAAGCTAGCTGAACGCCTTGTGCAAAAGCAACTTACTTCGGAGAGTTGAACTCACACTCCGTCCCTCACAGTTGCACACTGCCTGCAGAAAGAGTTTCCAACATCTGCACCACAGCCGTTTGTCAGAGGCTTGTGAGACTCAAGTGGAATAAGCATACCTGGAGGGTGTCTCCCGCTGCAGGGGAGTGGTATTCTGGGTACCTCCTGGCTTAGAACACTGTTACGTTCTCAGTGCCCGAGGAACGCAGCTAGTTGAAAGCTGGCTTGTAGGTGTGCTTCCTTGTGCGAGCTGAGTTCAGGGCAGGACCCTCCCGCATTCTGACTGCCCACAGACGTAGGTCCCATTATACTCATGGTAGGTGCCGGAAGAGGTTGTGTGAAGGGCATGTGGAAGTGACAGGATTCTCCTCAGGTGTATATGATCTCAATGCAGACATTGCAAAAGTCCTTGTTCAATGAGTGTGTAGCTCGGTCCTAGCTCCCATCAAAGTGTCTAACAGACATCTGCCTGCAAAGCATACACACTTCCGAGAGTTGGGCTAAGGACTGTCCCTCCCACATCCTGCCTGCACGTGCACCGCGCTCCTAACAGGTCTAGCCCCGATGCGTGCCTGAAGTGTTGTGAGAGGTAAGTGGAAAGTCCCGGCCCACAAGACTAATGCATCCAAGATCAACCTAGCGATTTCCTAGTATTTCCTGTGTGAGCCAGGTGCGACATCCTAAGTGCCACAAGAGAGAACCTAGCTGAACGCCTTGTCCGAAAGCAACTTACTTCGGGGAGTTGAGCTCACCCTCAGTCCCTCACAGTTGCACACTGCCTGCAGAAAGAGTTTCCAACATCTGCACCACAGCCGTTTGTAAGACCCATATGAGACGCAAGTGGAATAAGCAGACCTGGAGGGTGTCTCCAGCTGCAGTGGTATCGTATTCTGGGTACCTCCTGGCGTAGAACACTGTTACGTTCTCAGTGCCCGAGGAACGCAGCTAGTTGAAAGCTGGCTTGTAGGCGTGCTACCTTGTGCCTCTGAGTTCAGGGCAGGACCCTCCCGCATTCTTACTGCCCGTAGACGTAGATCCCAGCATCCTTATATTAGGTGCCGGAAGAGGTTGTGTGAAGATCATGTGGAAGTGACAGGATTCTCATCAGGTGTATCTGATCTCAATGTAGACATTCCAAACGTCCTTGTTAAATGAGAGTGTAGCCCGGTCCTAGCTCCCATCAAAGTGTCTAGCAGACACTGCCTGCAAAGCATACACACTTCCGAGAGTTGGGCTAATGGACTGTCCCTTCCCACATCTAGCCTGCACGAACTCGGCGCTCCTAACAGGCCTAGCCCCGATGCGTGCCTGAAGATTTGTCAGATGTAAGTGGGAAAGTCCTGGCCCACTAGACTAGTGCATCGAAGCTCACCCAGCGATTTCCTAGTATTTCCTGTGAGAGCCGGGTGCTACATCCACAGGTCATACGAGAGAAGCTAACAGAACGCCTTGTCCGAAAGCAACTTACTTCGGAGAGTTGAGCTCACCCTCAGTCCCTCAGAGTTGCAAACTGCCTGCACAAAGAGTTTCCAACATCTGCACCACAGATGCAGATCTCTGCATCTCTGCAGATCTTTTTTTTTTTTTTTTGCGAACCTAAGGGAAACTTTATTTACTCTTCTTAAAGTAGTCTAGTTTAAAAACCAGAGGTTAAGTCAGAGGAAAGAACACAAAACCTTCCCCAGACAGACAGACAGATATATAGAAAGGGGGGGGGAGGGGCTTCAGGTCAGATCTTCTCCATCTTGGAAATGAGGTCATCACAGATTCGGGTTAATTCTTCATTTTCCTTAGTCTTCTGCTCTACTGTCTTCTCCAGTGACTGGATGCGCATCTGCTCCTTCCTCAGGCTGGCCTGGAAGGCCAGGGCCTCCGCTTGGGCCTTGCTGCGCACCTGGGCGATCTCCTCACTGGCCAGCTTGAGCTTCTCTTCTGCGTGGGCCTTCAGGGCCTGGTACCGCTGGCCCTCCTTCTCAAACCTCACTGTGTAATCCTCGACACACTTCTTTAGAGATTCTTCATTCATGTGATACCCCTCGATCACTTCCTTCTGTTTCTCAAACCGCTTGAAGAGGTCAGAGAAAGACTTTTCCATGGAGCTCAGGTCTGCAGCCAACTGGTCTTTTTCCTTTAGAATCTTCTGGATTTCAGCTTTTGCTAGTTCCTTCTGTTTCTGAGCCTCCTCCATTGCCTGATACACGATCCCCTCAAACCCGTCCATTATCTTCCCCATTTCCAGATTCTTTGCATGGAGTGTGTCACACCTGCTCCTCAGCAAGGAGTTCTCTTCTCTCATGGCTTCCACCGCTGCATCCATGTCCTTCTGGGTGTACTGCAGCACATCCACGATGGAGCCCAAGGGCAGCAGCGGGCCTCCAGGCCCGAAGACACAGGGAGGCGGATCCAGCACGGGAGCATCTGGGGCTCCTAGGAAATCCAACTCCACTAGCTTCGCCTCGGGTGGGCTGCCTGAGGGAGGTGCGGCCATGTCCTGTGGGAGGTCCTGTGTGCTGTTGGTCTCCGGTGCCACAGGCACTGGTCTCCGAGGGCTGTCCTTCAGAAGCGGGTCAAACTTGAGGTACAAGGACTGTTTCCTCAGGGCTGACTCCTTGAACAAGGAACTCCCGAACTGTTCCAGGTAGTCCACCTCAGCTCCCGTGCCTAGGACCTCAGTGGGGTCTCGGAAGCACTCCTCCTTGGGGTCTGAGGCTGGCTCCGGGTCCTGTGGAGGACCTCCCAGGCTGCCTGCTGGAGCAGATGCCCCTGCGCGCTCTGCTGCTCCCTCCTCACCCGCCGTGTCTGGGGTCCCTGCCGCCGTCTGCACATCATGTGCGTCCTCTGCCGAGGCCGTAGGCACCTGCTGGCTCAGAGGGGAGTACCCTGTGGCCTCGGGACCAGCATGCAGCTTCTTGGCCATAGGTCCAGCTGGCCTGCTCTGGGGGCTTTCTGGGGGCTGGGCCTCTCTTCCACCTTCAAACGGGTTAAAGTCTGGGTGATCCAGCTTGTTCCAGTCCAGGTTGTAAGACCCCCGGAGAAGGGGAATGGGCTCCTCATCCACCTCCTTGGGTGCATTTTCCTGCCTGGCCTCTGATACCCTGGAAGGAGGTTTAAGGCTGGGTCTCTCCCCCAGTTCCCTTTTGCTGGTGGCATTGTCAGAGAAATCAAATTCTAGCCTTATGGGTCTGTTGCTCCACGAGCTGACCCTTTGGTCATCATCTTCTTCCTTCTGAGGACTTGGGGATGGGGCCCCTCTAGCCTTCAGAGAGCTGTCCAGGATGGTGTTTCTAGGACCAAAGGGGTCCTCAGGTCTGGCTGGGGCCTTGCCAGGCAGGTCTGCAAAGGGTCCTTCTGCACATGCTTCTGTAGGCTGAGTGCCAGGTGGCCAAGTAGCCCCAGATGAGGATGCAGGGACCTGGTTCGAATTTTCTCTGGAAGCTCTGTGAGGGTCTTCTGTTCTGTCTTCGGGAGGTTTATAAATGGTTTATAAAAAATAAACTAATATATAAAACTATTTTGCCCAAGTTTTTTCAACTTAGAGAAAAGTGGTTCCATATTCAAATAAATACACTAGAGCCACCTTGATGGTGCAGTCGGTTAAATTATCCGACTCTTGGTTTTGGCTCAGGTCATGAGATCAAGCCCTGTGTAGGACTCTGACTCTTGGTGCCAGAGTTGGCTTGGGATTCTCTTTCTCCTTCTCTACCACACCCCCACCCCTGCCGCCACTCACATGTCCGTGCACTCTCTCTCTCAAATAAATATTAAAATACACACACACACACACACACACACACGACTCTTCCTACCCTAAATAAGCTTTTGTAGTTTACTGGTCAGATAATTTGATCATTAGAATTGTAACAAATCAGCTGACTGACTTGCTAAAACTAGACCTAGAGCTTCCTAAAGCCTTATATAGCCTTTAATATTAATTGTATACAATATTATTGAATGTATATAGTTAACTTTTTTATTTCGAAATGTGCAACATGTTTTCAGACAACATAAGTCTTTAAACAAATGCTTATTTTAATTTAAGCCTTAACAGTTAATTGGTCAAACTATTGTAAGAGGGAACTTTAATATCACATTTGTTGCTTCTTAAAACCCTACACTTAAAAAATTCGATTGTTTGAAGGGTTATTTTGAAAGTGGGAAAATAAACTTATGTTGCTAATTGATCTAAAAAAAAAAAAAAAAAACGTCCTGCCTGCACGTACACCGCGCTCCTAACAAACCTAGCCCCGATGCGTGCCTGAAGTGTTGTGAGAGGTAAGAGGAAAGTCCCGCCCCACAAGACTAGTGCATCCAAGCTCAACCCAGCGATTTCTTAGTATTTCCTTTGTGAGCCAGGTGCGACATCATAAGTGCCATACGAGAGAAGCTAGCTGAACGCCTTGTCCGAAAGCACCTTACTTCGGGGAGTTGAGCTCACCCTCAGTCCGTCACAGTTGCACACTGCCTGCAGAAAGAGTTCCAACATCTGCACCACAGCCGTTTGTCAGAGGCTTGTGAGACGCAAGTGGAATAAGCAGACCTGGAGGGTGTCTCCAGCTGCAGTGAAGTGGTATTCTGGGTACTTCCTGGCTTAGAACACTGTTATGTTCTCAGTGCCCGAGGAACGCAGCTAGTTGAAAGCTGGCTTGCAGGCGTGCTACCTTGTGCGAGCAGAGTTCAGGGCAGGACCCTCCCGCATTCTGACTGCCCGTAGACGTAGATCCCATCATCCTTATGTTAGGTGCCGGAAGAGGATGTGTGAAGAGCATGTGGAAGTGACAGGATTCTCCTCAGGTGTATCTGATCTCAATGCAGACATTGCAAACGTCCTTGTTCAATGAGAGTGTAGCTCGGTCCTAGCTCCCATTAAAGTGTCTAGCAGACATCTGCCTGCAAAGCATACACACTTCCGAGATTTGGGCTTATGGACTGTCCCTCCCACATCCTGCCTGCACGTACACCGCGCTCCTAACAGGCCTAGCCCCGATGCGTGCCTGAAGTGTTGTGAGAGGTAAGTGGAAAGTCCCGGCCAACAAGACTAGTGCATCCAAGCTCAACCCAGCGATTTCCTAGTATTTCCTGTGTAAGCCACATGCGACATCCTAAGTGCCATACGAGAGAAGCTAGCTGAACGCCTTGTGCAAAAGCAACTTACTTCGGAGAGTTGAACTCACACTCCGTCCCTCACAGTTGCACACTGCCTGCAGAAAGTGTTTCCAACATCTGCACCACAGCCGTTTGTCAGAGGCTTGTGAGACGCAAGTGGAATAAGCAGACCTTTAGGGTGTCTCCAGCTGCAGTGGAGTGGTATTCTGGGTACCTCCTGGCTTAGAACACTGTTATGTTCTCAGTGCCCGAGGAACGCAGCTAGTTGAAAGCTGGCTTGTAGGCGTGCTTCGTTGTGCGAGCTGAGTTCAGGGTAGGACCCTACCGCATTCTGACTGCCCGCAGACGTAGGTCCCATCATCCTCATGTTAGGTGCCGGAAGAGGTTGTGTGAAGGGCATGTGGAAGTGACAGGATTCTCCTCAGGTGTATCTGATCTCAATGCAGACATTGCAAACGTCCTTGTTCAATGAGTGTGTACCTCGGTCCAACTCACTTCAAAGTGTCTAGCAGACACTGCCTGCAAAGCATACATACTTCCGAGAGTTGGGCTAATGGACTGTCCCTTCCCACATCCAGCCTGCACGAACACGGCACTCCTAACAGTCCTAGCCCCGATGCGTGCCTGAAGTGTTGTGAGAGGTAATTCGAAAGTCCCAGCCCAAAAGACTAGTGCATCCAAGCTCAACCCAGCGATTTCCTACTATTTCCCGTGTGAGCCAGGTGTTACATCTTAAGTGCCATACGAGAGAAGCTAGCTGACCGCCTTGTCCGAAAGCAACTTTCTTCGGAGAGTTGAGCTCACCCTCAGTCCCTCACAGTTGCACACTGCCTGCAGAAAGAGTTTCCAGCATCTGCACCACAGCCGTTTGTCAGAGGCTTGTGAGACGCAAGTGGAATAAGCAGACCTGGAGGGTGTCTCCAGCTGCAGTGGAGCGTTATTCTGGGTACCTCCTGGCTTAGAACACTGTTACGTTCTCAGTGCCCGAGGAACGCCGCTAGTTGAAAGCTGGCTTGTAGGCGTGCTTCCTTGTGCGAGCTGAGTTCAGGGCAGGACCCTCCCGCATTCTGAATGCCCGTAGACGTAGGTCCCAGCATCCTTATGTTAGGTGCCGGAAGAGGTTGTGTGAAGAGCATGTGGAAGTGACAGGGTTCTCCTCAAGTGTATCTGATCTCACAGACATTGCAAACGCCCTTTTTCAATGAGAGTGTATCTCGGTCCTAGCTCCCATCAAAGTGTCTAGCAGACATCTGCCTGCAACGCATACACACTTCCGAGAGTTGGGCTTATGGACCGTCCCTCCCACATCCTGCCTGCACGTACACCGCGCTCCTAACAGGCCTAGCCCCGATGCGTGCCTGAAGTGTTGTGAGATGTAAGTGGAAAGTCCCGGCCCACAAGACTAGTGCATCCAAGCTCAACCCAGCGATTTCCTAGTATTTCCTGTGTAAGCCACATGCGACATCCTAAGTGCCATCCGAGAGAAGCTAGCTGAACGCCTTGTGCAAAAGCAACTTACTTCGGAGAGTTCAACTCACACTCCGTCCCTCACAGTTTCACACTGCCTGCAGAAAGAGTTTCCAACATCTGCACCACAGCCGTTTGTCAGAGGCTTGTGAGACTCAAGTGGAATAAGCAGACCTGGAGGGTGTCTCCAGCTGCAGTGGAGTGGTATTCTGGGTACCTCCTGGCTTAGAACACTGTTACGTTCTCAGTGCCCGAGGAACGCAGCTAGTTGAAAGCTGGCTTGCAGGCGTGCTACCTTGTGCGAGCAGAGTTCAGGGCAGGACCCTCCCGCATTCTGACTGCCCTTAGACGCAGGTCCCAGCATCCTTATGTTAGGTGCCGGAAGAGGATGTGTGAAGAGCATGTGGAAGTGACAGGATTCTCCTCAGGTGTATCTGATCTCAATGCAGACATTGCAAACGTCCTTGTTCAATGAGAGTGTAGCTCGGTCCTAGCTCCCATTAAAGTGTCTAGCAGACATCTGCCTGCAAAGCATACACACTTCCGAGATTTGGGCTTATGGACTGTCCCTACCACATCCTGCCTGCACGTACACCGCGCTCCTAACAGGCCTAGCCCCGATGCGTGCCTGAAGTGTTGTGAGAGGTAATTGGAAAGTCCCAGCCCAAAAGACTAGTGCATCCAAGCTCAACCCAGCGATTTCCTACTATTTCCCGTGTGAGCCAGGTGTTACATCTTAAGTGCCATACGAGAGAAGCTAGCTGACCGCCTTGTCCGAAAGCAACTTTCTTCGGAGAGTTGAGCTCACCCTCAGTCCCTCACAGTTGCACACTGCCTGCAGAAAGAGTTTCCAGCATCTGCACCACAGCCGTTTGTCAGAGGCTTGTGAGACGCAAGTGGAATAAGCAGACCTGGAGGGTGTCTCCAGCTGCAGTGGAGCGTTATTCTGGGTACCTCCTGGCTTAGAACACTGTTACATTCTCAGTGCCCGAGGAACGCAGCTAGTTGAAAGCTGGCTTGTAGGCGTGCTTCCTTGTGCGAGCTGAGTTCAGGGCAGGACCCTCCCGCATTCTGACTGCCCACAGACGTAGGTCCCATTATACTCATGGTAGGTTCCGGAAGAGGTTGTGTGAAGGGCATGTGGAAGTGACAGGATTCTCCTCAGGTGTATATGATCTCAATGCAGACATTGCAAACATCCTTGTTCAATGAGAGTGTAGCTCGGTCCTAGCTCCCATGAAAGTGTCTAGCAGACATCTTCCTGCAAAGCATACACACTTCCGAGAGTTGGGCTAAGGACTGTCCCTCCCACATCCTGCCTGCACGTACACCGAGTTCCTAACAGGCCCAGCCCAGATGCGTGCCTGAAGTGTTGTGAGAGGTAAGTGGAAAGTCCTGGCCCACAAGACTAGTGCATCCAAGCTCAACCCAGCGATTTCCTAGTATTTCCTGTGTGAGCCAGGTGGTACATCCTAAGTGTCATACGAGAGAAGCTAGCTGAATGCCTTGTCCAAAAGCAACTTACGTCGGAGAGTTGAGCTCACCCTCAGTCCGTCACAGTTGCACACTGCCTGTAGAAAGAGTTCCAACATCTGCACCACAGCCATTTGTCAGAGGCTTGTGAGACGCAAGTGGAATAAGCAGACCTGGAGGGTGTCTCCAGCTGCAGTGGAGTGGTATTCTGGGTACCTCCTGGCTTAGAACACTGTTACGTTCTCAGTGCCCGAGGAACGCAGCTAGTTGAAAGCTGGCTTGTAGGCGTGCTTCCTTGTGCGAGCTGAGTTCAGGGCAGGACTCTCCTGCATTCTGACTGCCCGCAGACGTAGGATCCATCATCCTCATGTTAGGTGCCAGAAGAGGTTGTGTGAAGGGCATGTGGAAGTGACAGGATTCTTCTCAGGTGTATCTGATCTCAATGCAGACATTGCAAACGTCCTTGTTCAATGAGTGTGTAGCTCGGTCCTAGCTCACAACAAAGTGTCTAGCAGACATCTGCCTGCAAAGCATACACACTTCCGAGAGTTGGGCTAAGGACTGTCCCTCCCACATCCTGCCTGAACATACACCGCGCTCCTAACAGGTCTAGCCCCGGTGCGTGCCTGAAGTGTTGTGAGAGGTAAGTGGAAAGTCCCGGCCCACAAGACTAGTGCATCCAAGATCAACCCAGCGATTTCCTAGTATTTCCTGTGTGAGCCCGGTGCGACATCCTAAGTGCCATAAGAGAGAAGCTAGCTGAGGGGAGGGGCAAGATGGCGGCAGAGTAGGGTCTCCAGGTCACCTGTCCTCAGCAAATTACCTAGAAAACCATCCAATCATCCTGAAAACCTACGAATTCGGCCTGAGATTTAAAGAGAGTCCAGCTGGAACGCTACAGTGAGAAGAGTTCGCGCTTCTATCAAGGTAGGAAGACGGGGAAAAAGAGATAAAGACACAAAAGGCCTCCGAGGGGGAGGGGCCGGCGAGGAGCCGGGCTGAGGCCGGGGCGAGTGTCCCCAGGACAGGAGAGCCCCATCCCGGAGGAGCAGGAGCTGCACCAACCTTCCCGGGCGGAAAGGGGCTCGCGGGGAATTGGAGCAGGATCCCCAGAAAG
>NW_024571071.1:0-13577 GCF_018345385.1 Vulpes lagopus | reverse complement strand
TTGAGAAATGCCTTCTAGAGGTTGGTTTAGATTTTGATGAGTGTTTTATTAATCCTTATCTTCTGATGATTAACTATAATTTCATGGATCAGCTATATAATAATATCCAGCAAAAAGAAGCCGAAACCCTTGCCTCTTTTCCCTACCCATCTCCCAACCCCCCAAACTAACAGGTAGTCTCATGTCCTTCAAGAGTTTCTTTCTGCAAATCCAATAAAAAAAAATGCTAAACATATGTAATCTTATTTCCCTCCTCTTTTCTTGCTCAAAAGTGGCATATTAATATATAATTTTTCTGCACATCTGTTAGCACTTGAACATGTATCTTAGGAATCTTTGCAATACAAACCCACAAGCTTTAGAGGTTTGCTTTCAAGCTGACTCTTGTAAAATATGGAGTCTTAATAAAAAGAAGGGGAAAGGTCATTGCAGAGAATGGCCTGGAAGCAGGACCTAGGCCTGGCATTTGGGGGAATCAATGCCCTCCTGTTTAGCTGGCATACGGATCAGGGGAAAGAGAAGACATTTTAGTATAAGCTGGTGGGAACCCTCAACAGATGCTGCAAATACCATGAAAGGAGATTATCAGGTGAACCAGGAAATGATGGGAGCATCAGAATTATGCTCTAATAAGATCAATCAACAGCAAAGGTCAATTGTGGTTTCCAGAGATAGAAAGAGGCTACAAAATCACACTAGGGAACCAAAATAGTCTAAACCCAAACCAGGCATAGTGATGAAGAGAATGGGAAAGGAAGGCTATAAACATGGGAGACATCATAGAGATTCATTTCTACATCCACATTCTCTACCCTTTCTGTCCATGCTATCACACATATAAATAATTTCACTGCTCTACTCAATTCTGTGGCATATTAATTGATATCTACAGTTTCAAGCATGCTAACCTCACTTTCACTATTCCTTTAGCATTAATGGGGAAAAGAAACATCAGAATTCATATGAAGTGAGAGTGATGATTTCTGTAGAGTTGATTTTGTACTCCCATTATCTACATACGGTTAAAAAGTAAATAAACTTATAAACCATTGGCACTATATTATAAGCAATGAAAGTTATTTTTGTAGCTGATTGACAGGATAGTTTAATATATTTAACCCAGACCCACTGATTTCCAAACTTGGCAACCACCCCGGAGATGTGGGTTTAGAAAAGGGTAATGGCGGAGGAAGGAGTTGATGCAAATCAAAGCGGTGCTAGATGCATGAAAATAATATTTAATTAGAGATGGGAAATTCAGCTGAAACAGAGTTTCTAGTCAATGAACGTGTAGAACAGCAGAGCAAAAAGTAACTTATGTATCTTGAATGTAATCATCTAAATCCATTTAGAATTTACACCCTAAAATCTCAGAGTAAAGATATGAATAAACATTGTGGCATGAGTCCCTTTATTTACTCTATTTAGCAAAGTCAAACAGTGGTTAAGAGAATAATTCCAGAAATCAGACTGCTTGGGTTTGAGTACTTTCCCACAGCATCCAAGCTATTATGAACACGAAATAAGCTATTAACCATTTCTATACCTCAATTTTCCTGACAAATGAAAAGTCACAGTAACTTTTCCTAACTTACACGGAGGGAAAAATAAGGTAACTCATGGTATGTGCTTAAGCATTCCCTTGCATATATTCAGTGCTCAAATGTTTCATTTTTTAATTAAAGAAATAATTATTAGCTTTACCATGTTGCTAGCACTGTACAGAGGCTACCAGTGGCTAACTAAGCAAAGAACATTTATTTCCCCTTAGATAGAATGATGAGCTCTGAAAAAAAAACACTGATCGTAGTTAATGGTTTGAATCTGAATAGGAAGAAATGGGAAGATCATGTATTATTATAAAGGTAGTTCTCTGATGATAATATTTTTAAAGATATATAAAGATACATGTAGAGAACAGAAAGTAAACGTCATAAATCATAATTCCATAATGTAAATAGTCAAGGAAGCAAAGTACCAGAATGAGGGAAGAATGCAAACTTACAAAGGGCCTTAATAATTTACAAACAAAACAATTGAGCCAAAAAAGTATAATCAAATACCAAAGCCAGACAAAGAAGCCCACAAGGAAAAAAAACTACAGACCAATATGTCTGTGATATAGATACCAAAAATCCTCAAAAACATACTAGAAAATCAAATCCAGCAACAACATTAAAAGAATATATACACCCATGAATTAAGTAGATTTAATCCCAGGAATGCAATTGTGGCTCAATCTAAGAAAGTCAAAACCAATGTAAAGGGAAAAACAAACATGATCATCCTCAAAAAACTTGGAGAAAATATTTAAAAAAATTCAATGCTTTTTATTGATAAAAGCATTTACGCAAACTGAGAATAAAATATATTTCTCTAACCTTGTAAAAGGCTTTATGAAAACCCATTGTTACTGACTAATTAAATGGTGAAAGACTGAAAGTTATTTTCCTTTAAGATCAGAACAAGAAAGTTCCTGACAACTTTCCACCACTGTTATTTCAACATCGCACTGAAATCCTAGCAAAAAGCAATTTAACAGGAAAAAGAAACAAAAAATAAATCAAAATAAGGAGGAACGTAAAACTATTTTCAAATGACCAATGATTACATATATGAAAATTCCAAAGAATACAAACACCACACACACAACACACACACACACAAACTACCGAGAAACAGTAATTAACATAACAAAGTTGTAGAGTAGAAAATAAACAAACAAAAATTAGTCATTTTCTGCACACCAGCAATGACAATTCAAAAAGGAAATAGGAAAAAATTGCCATTTTACAGTAGCACCCAAACAAAAAATACTTAGGAATAAATTTAACCAAGGATATAAAAAATGTGCACAATGAAAACCATAAAACAATCAGTGAAAGGATTAAAGAAAGACTCAACTAAATTTTTAGACTCCCAAGCTCATGGATTAGAAGATATAAATTGTTAAGTTGACAACACTCCTCCAAATAATTGCACAGGGTTCAATGTAATTATGAAATCAAGATTCCGATGCCTTTTTATTTTTCTTCCCCAAAATGGAAATGCAGGGGTGTCCAGATTGAGCTCTTTGGTTGGGCCTCTAACTCTTGGTTTTCAATCTAAGGTCCAAGGCCAGAGAGTTATGAGATCAAGCCTTTGTCCAGACTGCACTCATGCATGAGTCTGCTTGAATGTCTCTCTCTCCTTGCCACTCCCCTTGCTTGTCAACCCGGCTCTTTCTCTAAAATAAATGATAATATTGACAAGTGGAAAAGCCAATCCCTCAAATACACATGGAATTGCAAGGTAGCCCTGAATACTAAAATAATACGGAGAAAGAAAAACCAAGTTGCAGAATATCAGATTTTTCAAGTTAAAATTTTACTGCATAGCTAAAAGAATGTGATACTGGCATACAGATAATATAATGCAACCAATAAAATAGAATTAAGAACTAATAAATCAATTTAAATATATATGCCATTTTATTTTGCCAAGACCATTAAATAGGGAGAAAAATATTCTTCTTTCAAATTGTACTACTGGGGCAACTGGATAAGCACATGCAAAAAGATTAATTTGGACCTTTACCCTCATTTACCAAAATACCACAATGTGGCTCAAATAACCTAAAAATAAAAGAAAAGGAGGAAAGGACATACAGCTACCTGAGTGTAGATAGTATCAAATTAATAAGAAATGGAGAGCTGCAGGCCTGTTTCAATTGTAAAAGCATAAAAACAGAGGTTTTTCTTTTTTGAGAGAAATAGAAGCCATTCATAAACATATTGTCTAGTTTCTTGAAGATAGTTTCCTTTGATCAAACTCAGATAATTAACCTTCTCAAAGGACCAAAGAATAGCCTGATGTGATTGTGGAACACTGCTGGTCATCTTTGAGAAATCACAGGCAATGAAAAAGTCAATACAGTGGGGATGACAGCTACAAAGTTTTTTCATAAGGCAGAAGATTTTATCCCCTGGATGCAAGACTTGGTCTTGGGGGAAGCATAAAACCCAAAAGTCATACTTTATAAAATGCTTACACCCTCATACAAGATGAGACCAAAGCAAGTGTTGTACCCTATACTAGGGGGGGGGGGGGGGGGGGGGGGGGGGGGGGGGGGGGGGGGGGGGGGGAAGGGGGGGGGGACTACGATGGTCTTTCTAGCTGTCGGCACTACCAGAACAATCTCCCCAACTATTTTTAGCTTATTTCTTGGTCTTTTGTCTTGGTAACTTGGGCTGTCTGCTGGTATAAAGATGCTCATAAAGAGTAGATAAGAGCAAGCCAGCGTCATACTGGATGCTTAGGCTTTAATTACCAATCCCCCATATAACCAAGATCCCACCTGATAATTCCCACCTGAATGAGTGCTCAAACTTTGTGTGTTTCAAGAACTGAATTGCTGATTCTCAGCTCTGTATTAAAATAAAATATAAATAGTATTTTTTAGAGAATGGGGACTATAGACTAGATGCTGTAAAACACAAATTAAACATCTCATGTGCAGATAATCAAGATATGCAGTCCCTGTTTTAAAGCGTGTTTTTGCCCTGGACAACGCAGAACAGATGTTGTGTGGAAAAGGCACACAACTTGATGTCAAGGCAATGTATTTCAAAGCCAGGGCTTTTGATCTTGTGCCTTTAGGCCGTTTGCTGAATTTCCCTCATTTTCATTCCTATCTATAAAAAAGGCCATGAGAATACCTATGTCACTGTATCATTTTTTAAAGATTTTATTATGATTCTAAAGACACACGACACACAGAGAGAGAGAGAGGCAAGATATAGGCAAGAGGGAGAAGCACTCCATGCAGTCTCTCCATGAATGAATAAATAATTTTTTTTAAAGGAATGCCATATAATAAAAGTTCTCAATGAATAATATTTTGCTCTTTTGCTTTCCCAGTATAAACCTTTTGCTTCCTTTAATGCCCATTTCTGGGAACACCAAATCTTTATCTTGTTGGCATCTTAGACTCCGTTAGTTCAAAAAGTGACACCATTTTGTTTACTTCTAAACCACTCTCCCTTTCAACATCCTGCCTGAAAATAGCATCACCATTTTTCTCAATTAATTACCTCTTTGATTCTACCTTCTTCTGTCACAAGATCTATTGTGTTTCTCTCTGATATCTAAACAGCCTCATTACACCATTGCAAACCATAACATTGAAGTTAAAAAGCATCAAAAATGTCATAGAGGTCAGTGAAGTGTTTAGAAGAATCCTACCTGTTGAAATCAGTATTAAATAATTCTTTTAGTGCACCCCCACTGTTAGGGGTGTAGCTCCAAACTGCTAAACAAATGAAGGATCAGAATTGGAAGAGGTGGTTGAAATAAGAATCCCACAGAGACAAAGCCAAGTAAATGGGGCCTTAGCAATAAGGAGATTTCCCGTTTTACTGGAAGAAAGTTTAAGAGCTAGATGGGTTCGTTTCTGATAAATCCAATATTCCAGATATATCTTTATGAAGTTTCGCCCCACCCCTTTTTGCTCTGAGCCTTTTGCCTACGGTGTTAAAGTGATTATTTCCATCTTCCATTCCATTTAAAATATTTTGAGAATGCAAGTCCAAAAGTAAAAATAACCCATCTAACAATTATCTAGCAGTCAGCCAATCATACTTTGGCTCTCCCTCCCGTTTCTCCGCTCCTCAGATTTTTGCTCTGTACAAACTCCGTAAAAAAAAATAATCAAAATAAAAAATATAATCAATCTACAATAATTGAGTGTCTTAGACATCATTACTTTTCTGAGTACAAATGATGACACAGAAACCAACTTAATGCCAAATTTTGGAATTACTGATATTTCCCACCTGAATAATTGTAGGACCTTCACTGAAATCCCCAGAGAATACTTTACTGGTTATTTTCCAAGAGAACTAAGAGAGAGAGTCAGCTTTACAAATTGCAGGGGCAAATCCACTCATGCCTGTGTCAGACTTCATCAAACTCCTGCAAGGCCTTTCAGGGAATCATGCCCTTCTGTCATTGCTGATTGCTTCATTCCCTTCTGTCGAACGCCCTCCGACCCTCAGGTTGCCATGGCTTATCATGAAACCTGAAGTGGAGTGTAGGTGGTAGGAGAGATTCCCTTCACTCCAGCCAATTTTACACTACTTACTTCAGGCCTGAAGCAGTGATCTTACATGTTTTTCAAGAAACTTTAGCTCAAGTTCCTCGGCCCTAATCTTCCAATTGAAACAAACAAGCAAATTATCAAATAAATTGCAGACCTCTAGAAGAACAGATACCATAGTCCCTTCCATTGGTACCATCTCTCTTCAATGCTCTTCAAAACAACCTTATTTTCCTTTTGCAAACACATATAGGGCAGAGGAATCTTCCATATCCCAGTTTGGGACATGTTTAGGATTCTCAGCTCCACACAGCCCGGAGAATTTCTTATACCATTTTGGAAAACGTGTGTGAAAGCGAAGCGCACAATCATGGTTAGATTTTTTTCACTCTTTCCAACTTCTGAGCCCAGTTCCTGCTCTACCATTGTAATGCTAAACAAAACTTGCCTCTTGGGAGAGGTCTCTGGTGTACCAGGCTTTACAAAGGAATATTATAACTTGGTATTTTATTTCCATAAGACCCTAGATGTAGGCAATAGAAAACCATGAGTTCTGAAGCCCAAGCCCAACAACTTTGACCAAGAGGTATTCGGGTGGACCTATTGGGGATGGACAATTTATATGTAAAGTGTTGTTATACTGTGATCTATAATAAGAATACATAGTTATTTATGCCTGCTGTTCTACACTTTCATTGACTAGAACTCTGTTCCTGCGGCATTTCCCATCTTCTATTAAATATATTTCATGCTCTAGCCACTTTGATTTGCACAAATCCTTCCTCCGGCCAATACCTTTTCTATAACCCCTTCAGGGGCTGGTTGCCTAGTTCTGGAAAATCAGTGGTCCATGGGTTAACTTATTAAACTATCTGACAATCAGTACAAAATAACTTTCTATTGCTCATATAAGATGCCCAATGTTTATATGATATTTACCTTTTTTAACCAGTATGGTAGAATATATGGGAGTACACATTCAACTTACAGATGTCATCTCTCTCACTCATATGAATTCTGATGTTTCTTTCCCATTATGATAAAGGAATAGATGAAAGTGAGGTTGCAAGCTTGAAAAAATGTATCCTTATATCATTAAATATGCCCACAGAATTGGTAGAGCAGTTGTATTTTATTTATAATGTGTGATTGTGGACAGAAAGGGTAGAGGAACTGTGGATGTAGAATGTCATCTCTTTGAGTCTCACCATGTTTATACCTTCCTTTCCCATTCTCTTCATCACTATTTGCTGTTTGGGTTTTGACTATTTTGGTCCTAGTTGATTTTTTCTTTGCCTCTTTTTATACTCTCGTAAACCACCATTGACCTTTGCTGTGATTGATCTTCTTAGGGATAATTCTGATGCTCCATCATTTCCTGGTTCACTGATAAATCGCCTTTCATGGTATTTGCAGCATCTGTGGGTTCCCCCAAGCTTTACCTAAAAAGTCTTCTCTTTCCCTGCTCCGTAGGCCAGGTTTAAAAACAGGAGGGCATTGATTTCCCCCAAACTGCCAGGCCTGTCCTGCCTCTAGGCCACAATTCCTCTGCAATGACCCTTCCCCTTCTTTTTATAAGACTCATATTTTATACATGAGTCAGTTGAAAGCAAACTCTAAAGCTCTGTGTGTATGTAAAATGCAAAGGATTCCTAAGATACCACTGTTCAGTGCTAACAGCTCTGTGCAGAAAATTATATATATTATGCCCACTTTTGAGACAAGAAAGAGGCGAGAAAATAAGAATCATATGTTTGCATTTTTTTTTTCTTGGATTTGCAGAAAGAATCTAGAAGGACATGAGACTTCCTGGTTTAGTTTATGGGGGGTTGGAGAAATTGGTAGGAAAAGAGGCAAGGGTTCTGGCCTTTTTGCTGGATAGTATATATCAGCCGGATCATGAAAATTTTGTTAAATCTTTATCAGAAGTAGGTTTAATAAACAAATCATCAAACTAAAACCAACCTCTAGAGCATTTCTCAACTTCTATGTCTTCATTAGTGCCTAGGTTTAGGTATTTGAGTTTCTTTCTTGACTCTTGAATACAGTTTTAAAATTTGAGCAGATATCCTGATTATTTGTTTTATTCCCCATCATGACTGGCAATAATGCCTTATACATGGGCTGGTGTTTAGAATATTTCTAAAAAATTTGGCGATAGTTGCCCTCCCCAACCTCAGAGTCTGGAGGATGAAGGATTCTAGGAGCATCTCATTAGCTCTAGGGCAGCTGATTGACTATATTCCTCCTTCTGAGATGTTCAGATGGAAGAGGGATCTTGACAAAAAGATATAATGATACTTCTGATTCACTTACCCTCCAGCTCACTGGTTTTAATTCATTCATCCATTTATTCAGCATTTCATTCAATAGATAGTGCCTATTTGTGCTAAGCACTGTGGAAGGCACTGAGCATCCATCCACTGATGAAGCAGACATAGGAAGAAGTTAATGTAAAATAAATGTGCATGGTACTACAAACTATGACAGCCCAGGAAGGGAAATAATGAGTAATATGCTCAGGATTTCTTTTCCTTGCAGCCCAGGGTTCCTTGCTGCTTCAAATAATGCAGAGGTAGACCAGAGGAAAAGTGGTGGGAGGAAAGGAAGTTTATTGGGCAATAGTAAAGCCTCCTGAAGAGAGGATGAAGACCCAAGAGGGTTGCAGTTAGGGCTTTAAGTCTGGGAGCTTTTATGAGGATGTTGGCAGGCTATTTTTAATCTGATTAACCTCCATGACAAAACAACTTCCCCCCCCCCCCCCTTCCCCCCCCCCCCCCCCCTCTGCCTGTCACCCAATTCAGGTTATGTCCGCATGGTTCATCTAACATCTATCAGGCAGTCGTTCAAATGGGGAAAGGGTGGTGCACTCCTTCTGGGTGGGGTAGAAATAAAGGATGAACTTTTTTTTCATTAAAAGGTAGGTATCTCTTAGGACAGGGCCACTTGTCTCTGTCTGCCTTTCTTCCAATGACCTCTATTTTGCTATAATGAGACTATTTATAATAGTAAAGTTTCATTTTACAGGCTTCCAAGTCCAACCGGGTACTGGATTCTCGGATTACTTTTTTCTCTTTTTGTCATTTTCTTTTTGCCCTTTCTTCTACTCATTCTTCTGCTTCTTCTTCTTCTTTTATTCTTCTTCTTCTTCTTCTTCTTTTCTTCTTTCGTCTTTTCTTCATGGAAATTTATTTTCTCTTAGTTCTGAAGACTGGGAAGGTCCATGATCAAGCCCAGAAGGATCCAGTGTCTGATTAGTGTGCTATCCATTGGCAAGCAGTTGCCTAACCATTTCTCACGTGGCGAGAGGAGAGCGAGCTTGCATAGGATCCCCTTGATAAGAGCTTTACCAAATGACCTAATTGCCTCCAAAGGGAGGATATTGCAGATTCGGATTTCATCATATGAATTTTGGAGAGACATATTCAGTCTACTTTCATCACCTTCTTTTGTGGATGCAAACTAAATTATTTCAACAGTCCACAACCTCTCAACTTGTTCCAGTATCAACTGAAAGTTAAGTCAGAGTCTCATCTAATTAATATCTAATCAGATATGAATGTTATTAAAGTAGACTCATCAGAGGCAAATTGCTCTCAGCTATGAACCTGTAGAACCAGACGCTTATGTGCTTCATCAATATACTATGTGAGGCAGGAAACAGGATGTCCATTCAAAAGGATAAGAACACAAAAGAAGGAAAGGGCAATGGGTCCCAGTAGCTAATACCTAGCAAAGCCAATTACTGAAATCTTAAGACTCAAGAACATTCCAGTTTCACTCAATGCTCTGCCTGACCAGACCCACTGGCACGGTAGGCCAGCCTCACAGTTGGGAGGTGTGGTGGGGGGAGTATTCAAGTATGTCTGAATCTCTAGCAGCCTTCTTCCATGCAAGATCCATTGGTCTTTCACAAGCCAATCCTAAACCATTAAAATATGTTTTTTTTAATCAATAGTTTTTTTTTTAATAAAAACTCTTAATGGTGGAATTTTATCTAATGGAAAAGCATTGCAAATAAGGAAGTTTCACGCCCCCCCCCCCCCCCGATCTCGAGGAATCTGTGTGACAAGATTCAGCTTAACAAAGTCATAGAATGGGTTTCATTCGCCTGTTCTCTAGCTGATCTCAGAGGTGAATAGTTTTATTGTGTAGTAAGGATAATTGCAATCCTTTTAAATGAGTCTATATCTTTTTCAATTATATGTCTAATTTATGCATTTTATTTATCTTTTAATTAGGCCCACCCAAACTGCTTAAGACTTGCAGCTTGGATAATGAAAGAGATTGGCTTTTATAAGTTGGTGGTGAAAATGACAGGCATCTCTATAAAGCAGAGATTTTTTTCACTCTTCGTACTGCACAGTGGTGGTAGCTGGGGAGATTTTTTAAAAGTTTGATGCTTGGAGACCCACTTCGTATGTTTTTCTTATTTAATTGGTCTGAGTGAAAGAATGAATAGATAATTTCAAAAGCTGCCACCAGCTGACTCTAAGGTGCAGTTTGGTTCTGAACCTCTGTTTCAAGCAATTTTAGTGGAAGCCTGTGTCACTCACTGGGGTTTATGATCTACACAGAAGAGTAGAATGAGAATATTGGAGAGTTATGTTGATTAGAAATAGCTGAATGAAGAGTGAGAAGATTCTTAATAGAACAATTGCCATTTGTTGCATGTTATTAGCAATCACAACCAGAAATATAGGCTTTAATTTCCTTTTTTTTTTTTTTTTTTTTTTTTTACAACTGAGAAAACTGCAGGTTGTTCAAGTTAAATGACAAGCCCTTGGTTATCAGACTACTAAGTAACAAGATCAGAATGAAACTTTGGGCAGAAATCAGATTGATACAGTGTTTCTTTGTTTTGTGTTTACTTCACTTAAGAGGTGATGGAGTAGACCCAAGGTTAATACAAAAAGGAAATCAGTCATTGGACTGATTAATTAATCTTAAAATTGTAATTAAACCTAAGGGTGTGGAATTTAGATGGAAAGAGGAGTAGGGGGAACCCTAAATTTGTCTCGTCTGTCAAAACTCAGCTAGATCTTATCAACTCATTCAGAACAGGCAAGAAGTTAATTTGAAGGACTGAGAGACAAAAACTACAAGTCTACAAGTAGAAATGTGGACCACCTGTGGGAGGTAGGGAGATGCAAAGAGTTGATTGGGGAAATATAGGGGCTCTGGCACAACAGCAAGGCAGAGAACCTCCTTATGGGGGCTACTCAAAGTATTTAAGCAGCAGAGCAAAAACCTGAAATTTTACACTCCACTAATCATAGAGGATGTGCTGGCTTAATGTGCTCAGGTGGGAAGCCAGGAGAGACTGCATGGTCTGAAGGTTCCCAGGGTCACAAGGAGAACAAGTAGTGCCAATGTGCTGCACGGTTCCCAAGCACAAGGAGTGAGGAAGCCAGCTGAGAACAGTGGGTCTTGGTGCCAGTGTTCTCCTCTATTTTGCCAATAAACTACAAACACTATTGATTATGCAACTGCTTTCCTGGGGGATGACCAGCAAAGGGAATATGTTGCAAATACCCTCCCCTGGAGGAACAGGCATGGGTCCATGCTGTGAGGAGTTCCTAAAATTTAAGAGTTTTGAAAACCTCCACTGAATTCCGAGATATAAAACTCAGGACACAGGCTGGTGAACATAGAGTTCAGAGGAAACAGGAACCAAGAGGGTGATAGATTGCTCCTTATGAGGCGATCACTCAAGAGTTGGTCATAACCCCCCCTCCGGAAGCGGGGAAACTTTGAAATCAGGGCGGAGAGCTGGTGCCAACATATTCATCAGCCCAACAGTGAGGAAACCTTAAGGAACAAAACACACTTTGTAGAGGTGGGAGTCACTAACACAGCCCACCACCCTTCCCCTGCAGTGTTTTTCCGCACTTGAAACAAATCAGCTGAGAAATTAGCAGAGCAGGGCAACCTTCCCCAGGAAGACAACATAAACAATTTGCTCAGGCACCTGGGTGGCTCAATGGTTAATATCTGCCGGCAGCTCATGTCTTAATTCCTCAGGTCCTCCACGGGAGCCTGCTTCTCTCTCTGCCCGTGTCTTCTCATGATTAAATAAATACAATCTAAAAAAAAAAAAAAACAATTTTTTTCACCAAGTCTACTGATCATAGAATACTAAAAATCTTCAGTTCTAAGGGCTATAGGATCTAGCTTTTTTTTTTACTTTTATTCCTCTTTTAATTTATTTTATTTTTCAATTCCTTTTTAAATTTTTAGATATATACATTCTTTGTTCATTTTATTTTTTTTTTTAAATTGGGATCTAGATGCTTGTAACAAAGCAGACAAAAACTTTCAGAATCCAGTTTTTGATGCTTCTTCTTCTTCATTTCTTCTTCTCTTTCTTGCTTTTCTGATACCAATGACAAGATGGAGAAATTTACCCAAAGAAAGAACAGTAGTTGGAACTCACAGCTAGGGCTTTAATCATACAGATATAAGTAAGATGTCTGAATTAGATTTTAAGGTTATAGTTTCAAAGACTAAAAGTATTAGAGTTCAAATGAGTATAAGGACATTAGTGGCTGAAAAAAGATAGAAGAACAATAAATTATCCCCTGCTATAAAATCAAAAGAACTAAAATACAATAAGGCTGAGATTTAAAATGCTCTAACTAAGGTGCAAACCAAATAGAAGTCATAAAAGCAGGAGTATGGAGCAGAGGAAGCAAATTGGCGTTCAGAAGATAAAATTTGGAAAATATTGAAGGAAAAATAAGATGGAAAAAAAGAGTAATGGATCAGAAGGTAGACTTAGGGATTTTCACAAACTTATTGTGTGATAACATTGGTATCATAGAAGCCCCAGAAGATGAAGAGAGAGAAAAGGGAGCAAGATTGGTTTATTGAAAAAATTATAGCTGAAAACTTCCCTAATCCAGGAAGGATACAAACATTAAAATTCATAAGTATAGGAATGCCCATACTATTCAAACAAAAGTGCATCACCAAGTAATATATAGTCAAAATTCACAAATTACACAGACAAGGAAAGAACCTAATGCAGCGGGGGGGGGAGGAGGGAGTGGGGGTCTTAACCTACAAGGTCAGACAGATCAGGTTTCACAGCAGATCTGTTCACAGAAACTTGGCAGAAAGGAGTATGCAAGGAATATTCAACATGCTGAATGGGAAAAATATGCAGCCAGTATTCCTTATACGGCAAGGCTGTCATTCAGATTAAACAGAGGAGGAATAGCGTTTACCAGAAAAGCAAAAACTAAAGGTGTTTGTGATTACTAAACCAGCCCTGCAAGAACTTTAAGAGGAAGTCTTTGAGTGGAGAAATGAAGACCCAAAAAAGCAACCAAGGAGTAGAAAAGGCCAGAGACATCACCAGAAACACAACTCTTACAGATAACACAAATGGCACTAAATTTATATCTTTCAACAATCCAATTTGAATGTATATGCACTAATGCTCAAATCAAAAGACATTAAGGTATCATAATACATAAAAGAAAATAAGATTCCTCTA